>NC_142688.1:3026666-3328333 GCF_056320005.1 Nelumbo lutea
AAATATTTATGCTCATACATACAAATAAAACCCATAAATATGGGAAAAGGCCTACTTGGCTAGTTGCTTGTGAAGCAAACAATAGGTATTAGACTATTAGTCCTGTGAGCTCTAAGCTACGGTCTACAGGTTACATAATCTTGATGATTTTTACACAGTTGGGAATTCAAACACCATGTAGAGGATTCCAGTAAATGATCATGATCTCATATCATGCACTACCATATAGATATACACATACAATTACTGTAAACACATATAATCAAAAGAAATTAGATTTTCAACATTTACTGGCCTATTAATCAAACGATTAAAAAAGACCTGACATCATGGTAAATGAAAATTCAGAACTCACTGCCAGTAATTTCAGTGAATGTAGTGGTACTACACGATCATCATGATCAGCTGTCAAGAGCATGGTAGATGGGTATTGGCAGGTCAAATCGTTATGCTGCTCCCATGGTCTCCTCACGTTATGGAGTGGTGAGTACCTGAGAAAGAGACAACTATTCTTATCCCTCAAAGATCTCCAAAAGTTCCAAGTTCAAAATTCTAAAAACAATCTTTATTAATTTGTTCAATAGATATAAGGAAACAAGGACAGAAATTATTTACTTGACGGAGAACTAAGTTGGTTTGTGAAATACAACATGGAAGGCCACTACAAGTGCCATGTTGTTATTGCATTTCCATGCTCACAGATAGGTTTTTTTGTTTTTGCCAAATGCTCACTCATAGGGTTGTCATTATTATAAGAGGACAATATTATACAAGTGCCATGTAGATATTATATTATTCTCCCGTGTTCACTGATAGGGTTATCATTACTGTAAAAGGGCAATATTATAGAAGCAGACATTACTGCCAAGACACACAAGGAGAAACCATACATCCAAAATAACACTCAACATAAAAGGACAACGAAAATTTCCCTTACTTAATTAGCCACCGAAATTCTTCTTCCTTGTCTGAACAACCATAATCAGAAGTCCATGCATGGCCTGGAAAATGAAAGGTAAATCACCATGCAATATTAAAATCTACTAGCTGATAGACCAAAAAATATGTAGACTGACCTATTGTGAACTTGTGGAAACGCAACATGTCCATAACACCAACATGAGCCAAAGCACATCCAAAAATATCAGGTCGCTGCCAACAGAAGCATTTGTAGTTTTACTAAAGGGTAATTTATGAAAATATCCAAGAATGGAAACCACTGACTCACATTGGATTCAGAATTAGTTGAGTATATTTATGAATGAGAACACACTAGAAACAGAAACTACCTGATTTATGCAAGCTGCAACAAGAAGCCCACCATTGCTCCCACCTTCAATGCACAATTTTTTTGGCTGGGTATAACCAGCAGATATAAGAAATTCTGCAGCAGAAATGAAGTCATCAAAGCAATTTTGCTTTTTTGCAAGTGATCCTGCCTTGTGCCATTCTTCTCCATATTCTCCACCACCACGAATGTTTGCTATGCAGATTACTGCACCTAAATGCCTCATAAGAACAATGCGTTTGACACTAAATGATGGTGTAATGCTAATATTGAATCCACCATAACCATATAATAAACATGGATGTGATCCATCCAAAAGAATATTTTTCTTAGACACAATGAATATTGGTATTTTGGTCCCATCCTTGCTGGCTGGAAAAACCTGAAAGTTTGAAACAAAGATTCAATTGGGAGAACAAAATGAAAAAGAATAGCAGAGAAAAGGAAAAAAAAAAAGGTATCACGTCTTTAAAGGAAATTGTACAGTATGTAATCCCAAAAAAAAAAAAAGAGAAAATTAAGCAGGAAGTTATGCTGAGCACAAATGGTGACAGAATACTGCTTTAGTCATAAGTTTAATTTACATTTGGCAAAGTAATAGTGCCCCTTAACCTTAAGAGTTGACTTGGATTTCAATTATTAATCCAGGTTTTTTTTTTCTTTTCTTATGAAAAGGACTCCAGGCTAATGGTACCATTTTCTCACTGAGAAGTAATATAGTACCAACTACCAACTACCAACAAATGATTTCAAACGAGAACATAAAATTGCCAAGCAACTCAATCTCGAGAAATAGAAAAGGAAACTGCATTTCAATTTAAAGCTTTCCCTTCTTTACAACTTGAGTTAAAGATAACCAATCACATGATGAAATAGTCATACTGCAGCACAAATGGTTATAGTGGGATTTTACCTGATTAACCTGGAAGTCCGTTCGATCAAATCCAGGAACGACAATTTCTCGAAATATCTTCAATTCTGGAACCTCAGATTCTAAGTTGCACTTATAAATAATACCAGGAGTAAGGAAGCTAGTGAACCCAATAAAAACCTCACTGTCTTTGCGCCTTCCAGAACTCCCATAAACTGTACCAATGTCAAGGGGCAAATGATGTAGCAATGAGCCTGTTTTCAGGTCCCTTATCTGCAGAACATATTTGACATCACTCAAGTAGCTTACCAGAATCTGGTTCTCATTAACAGCAACAGCTGATTCAAGCACATCTTTCTCAGATTCCTTGAGGACATCAGTCCAAACACTTGGTTCATTGAGATTCACCTGAACAAGCTTATACTTAGGAGCATCTTTATTTGTTTGAAACGTAAACTCAGTGCCATCATTAGCAACAGCATGATAACTGGCCTCAAAATTGTCAATAAGCTTGATAAAGGGAAGCTTCTCATCTCTCCCTTTAAAACCTTCTAGCCCACCAGGGAGTGTAGATATGTCACAATAGTAAAGCTTATTTACTGGATCACAACCCTCCTCTATATACAGAAGCACATACTGCAAAAAATTAAAAAATATATATATATCAATGGAGAATTATTAAATAATTTGTGCAAACCATAAATACATCAATTGGTCAGAAAGTGTACACAAGCAGGTAAGCTTGTTGGGAATTCCAGGATCCAGTATTGATTATCACTACAAAAGTGGTTTAAACATGTATTGCAGAGACTAAATGGTAAAAAAACTAAAGAAAGAAGTTCATTATAGCAGTAAAATTATAGGAGATTTTTTTATTAGGAGCACTTTATTTTACCTCCACCAATAAATGATTTGTAGTTTAAATTCTTGGTAAATGGAGGTAAAAAAAAGTCCAACTTGAGTTGGTGAATTTGCACATGAGAAATAGTTAAGCTTCTGAAGGTTTTATCTTGGAAAAAGTTTGCCTTACATAAAACTTGAGAGGCATTGCCTTATATGTTCTATTCATTGTCATTCCCACCTCTGGGAAGGGAAAATCCTTTCCCTTCATGATGATGTGGCAGTAATCAGTACCAGCCATAGAAAATCTCCAGACCCTTTTCATGCATATTAGAGAATAAGGCAAATCTGTACAGATAGTCCAACAAAACTCTCTTTACAGAAGTGCAAATGATGTAACTTATTTCATTGGTGCAATAAAATATTATTTAGATTTATGCTGGCCAAATACAGATATGAATACAGAGACTGGTATAGGAAACAAGGAGACAACTCCCCATTTCCTAAAATCCTGGATACATACATGAGGTGTAAACCATGTAATTTGCTAACAACTCCCCATTTCATTTCTCAAGATTTACGTCTTGCCAAATTTAACTAAGTTTCAAAATTACACAGATTTTTCTATAGTGTAATTTATCAGACCATGCCATTTTGCAAATTTTAAAAGTGTTAATGATACGGAGTACATCTACAGGTGTCCATGTGGTATCCAGTGTTGCATCCATAAGTATTATAACCAACACCGGTGCACAAGACATGTATAGGTATCACAGATTTAGATTCTCAGAAGAAATAGGAAATATCAGGAGAGAGAGAGAGAGAAAGAGAGAGAGAGGGAGGGAGGGAGTATTCTCTAATTAACTGCCTTGGTCAATGAATGATCAGAAGATCATTTAGAAAATTTACTAAGAAGTGAAGATCCTTTCATGATCATCTTTGTCATAGGTCACAAAAGCAGAGGAATTAGCACTCTAGATTGCAATATTTGTCCACTGATGCACTCCTTCAGTGTTTCAGCAAAAGATGATAAGCTAGTCAACTCTTTTGGCTCGTGGAACTACTAACACTTGGTTCTTCACCATTACTCAGTCTTTGAACATACTCCAGGTCTGGCTATTTAGGTAGATGCTGCCTCTTCAATATAAAAATTATTATTAAGGTGCAGAAGAAAGAGGAATTTAAACATCTCTGTATTCAGTGCAGTTTGGTTCAACAAATCTGGAAATTTAGCACCCTCTTCAACTTACATCCAAAAATAAAAAGCAACAAAAACGCACAACTGTTTAGTTTTGCCCCCAACATTCCACCCTATTAAAGGTTCCAACCATAGCTTAGAAGCAACTGTAGCAGCTCCAGCATGGATGTGAAATATATGACAATGGAATTAATTGCTTTCCACTAAAGATATTTATGGAAAAAGGAAAAGGGCAATAGTCTGGCTTATGAAAAAAGGTGAGGATTCAATATTTTTTTCCCTGGATGATATTCCAAAGATTTAGATGGGACTATAAAAATCATAATTTATATCCTCATAAAATAATTGGCATAGATGATCCTTAATCGAGAAGATATCAAGATCTAAATGCCCTTCGGAGTCCCTCTTCTATATGGTCCGCCTTTTAACTACACCAGTTGAGTTTACCACATTTAGTGATGAATGATGACATGGATAGAGGGTTATACCTTCCCATCGTCCATGACTTCGGCCGCAAACAGGTATTTTGGGTTGTCAGGATCTTTCCAGCACAGAACATCTTCGGATTGATCAGTACCCAAGAAATGGTAGTAAAGTTCATGGTAAAGATTAGCCTCCGTTTCAGTTCCAGCATCTAACTTTTCTCCTTCCCTACATGTCAATACACGCCATCACGATGATGAATTCGATTAGCCAAAGCCAGAAAAGCTGAACTTACTTGGGAGCCGGATAGCGGCTGTAGAAAAATCCTCTGTTGTCATGAGTCCAACTGATAGACGAAAATTTAACCTGTGAGAAGTAGATAAATGAAAATGAGCTAATATGGCCATATCCAGAAGGCCAAAAGAAAAAGGAAGCTTGTATTACTCACCCAGGATAGAGTATCAGGCTGGGCCGTCTTATCGCCGACCCGCATTACTTTGATCTTCACCCAGTCACTGCCACTGGAACTAAGCCCGTAGGCCAAGTACTTGGCATCCTCACTAATGGCGGATATGCTCAAAGCAACTGTTCCGTCCTCACTTAGCACGTTGGGATCGAGTAAAACCTCTGCCGTTCCATCAAGACTATCCTGAAATAGGCCCAGCACAAACCATCAACCCTTAAATCCATCAAGAGTTCACTTTTTCTGTCAACTGTTCAACTGGAGTCAACCCAACAGACCTGCACATAGAGGACGCTTTGCGCTTGAAGCCCAGTGTTATGAAAGTAAAAGTATTTATCCCCACGCTTAAATGGGATTTCGAACCGAGGGTGATCGAAGAGTCTCGTAATCTCCTGACGAAGATTGTCTCTCGTATCACAAGTAGCAAGTACCGAATCCGTCAACTTTACTTGCTTCACGACGAAATCTTTAACCTCATCGGCATCGGGATCTTCGAGCCTAACCAGAAAAAGGAAAAGAAAATAAAATTCAGAGTAAATTAGGGAAAGAGTTTGAACAAAATGTACATGATTGTACCATCGATACGGATCAGCTATTTTAACACCGTGATAGTCATCAACGATCGATTCATCTCTCCGGACAAAAGGGTACTGCAAGTGAAAATCTAATCCTTCAGATAAAACACCCATTCTAGGGTTGGAAGAGATCGCGCGAGAGGTACCAGAGAGAGAGAGAGAGAGAGAGAGAGAGAGAGAGAAACAGAGAGAGAGAGAGAGAGGGAGAGCACAGATGAGAATGAGAAAGCTTGGGAAGAGTAGGAGTACGAGTTGAATAAGACTTTATTTTTTTATTTATAGAATAATTGCATTTTATTACCAACGAATCAGAGGAAGGTTGGGAGGCAAGCCAGCAGATACTGGCGGTAAGAAGAAGGCGAAGATGTTGTGGCCTCGAGGGTGTGGCGGGCGGGCGAGAATATGATGAATTTTCTATGGCCGATGGCCCCCGTGCCAATCTGGGTACGGTTCAGGCGGGAAAATAAATGGATTGAGTCGGGATCTTCTGCGCGTACGGTGTGTTACACTCGTGTACACGTCAGACTGCCACATGCATATTGGTTTTTTGGTAGGGTAAATTACTAATGCCCCCTATACTTTCATTTGCCACAAGACTCGTACTTATTTTTTGGGGGGGGCCTACACAGAACGGGGGTAGAACGTCCCCAGAAATAAAAACAAGCGATTATGTTTAGAGGAATAGGAACGGAGCTGAGAGAAACATCGTTTGTGTGTGTGTGGTTAGTTAGCCAGTTTTTAGTTATATTTTCTTTTCTGAAGCACCTCTCCCTCTCTCTCTGACCTTAATAGTCTATGTTTGTAGCATCTTCCCTCTTCATTAAATCTTTGTTTTCCTCTTAAATATCTCTTAATCCTTTTTGCCTCTTTCTAACAAAGTACATGTATAAATTAAATGAATTGAATTAGGTTAAGGGTCAACCTAAATATAAACCTTAACTTGAACCCAAATTAATGTCAAAAAACCCAAATTTACCCACCGGTGCTTGGGATGAACCAATCTAAAGAAAGCATTCCTTATTTCAAATTTTTCCCTCTATTTTTGTTGATTTAATTTAATGTTGGTTTGTTTCATGGATTGTTCTGGTTCAATAATAAAATGTAGCAAGAAAGAACTTAACATGAGTCTTTGATTATTTTCATCAATTCAATTTTAAATTTTCTTTTTTGATTTGGTTATTAATCTCATACTAAGCACATTTTTTGGCTTTATAAGACTACACAATGGGAGTAGCCCATCCCCTCAACACATGTCTTAGTTATTGCTAGCTAGATAACATATCAAGGGATCCACCATCAGTTGGTTTATGTGTTTCTCATAAGATATAAATTATAAAAAAAAAAAAATTAAAACTCATAACTAAAAAACAGGAAAAAAAAACTGTTTTTACTATTCTACACGTAAAAAAGTAAAATACATAAAAAACTTTTGGTGAATCAACGTTACTACTCCATTTCTTTCCCTTCAAAATTTTATTTGCAAACAGCATCCCATGGACCACGGGTCACTAAAGTAGCAAATTAGCTAGAAAACAGGAGTCTATGAGTTCGCTCCCAACACTCGACTCCCAAAATAATATAATATAAAGAGGAAAGAGAGGAGGTTAGGGACCTCTCACCACAGGCCACACACAAATTCCTCTCAATTCTTATACGATGCACGTGTGGACTCAAAAGATAAAAATAAAATATTAAAAATTATAATTACTTCTTCTCCCATTACAATTTAGTATATTGTCCTATTTAATTCCCATAACCCATTATATTCACTTTAATCCATCATATTTAATCACCTAAATTCAAAATTAAGTTTGGCGAAGAAATAATTAAATTCTCTATACGTTACACCATATTCCCACAACCCAATAGCTAATACATCTTATTCAATCATCTAAATTCAAATTTAAAATTGACATAGAATAACCTAAATTATTCTCTATACGTTACACCCTATTC
This sequence comes from Nelumbo lutea, assembly GCF_056320005.1. Lineage (NCBI taxonomy): Eukaryota > Viridiplantae > Streptophyta > Magnoliopsida > Proteales > Nelumbonaceae > Nelumbo > Nelumbo lutea. The sequence goes on from NC_142688.1 coordinate 3,034,281, forward strand.
ACCTAATTAATCACTTAATTAATTAGCATTAGTTCCACTTAATTTCACTTTAATCCATCTTATTTAATCACCTAAATTCAAATTTGAATCTGACAAGAAAAACCTGATTCCCACCACCTGAATTTAGAGGAGTCTTTAGTCTTTTACGTCTCACTCTCTTCCTTTGTCTTCTCAAGAGCCCCCCGCTCTCTTTCCCTTTCTCTAGGTGCAAATGGATCAGATCCGCTCTGAAGTCAAATCATATATTTTCGGATTTGGATAGTCCCACTTGGGATCTACATATCATATCGGATGTGATCTGAATTTGAATCACCCCCTATCTAATCTAAGAAGATCCAATTGGATATATATATTATTTATTTATTTATAAATATATTATTTATATTATATTTTTGTAAATTTGTTATATTATTTGTTGTTTATAAAAAGCATGTATATATATGATCAAAATAGTTGGAAAGATACTTGTATTTTTTGTTTTTCTTTATTTAACTTATTATATTTATTTTTCTTTTAATAATTTATTTATTTAAAAAATCAAATCGGATCGGACAAGATCCAAAGATCTGATTGCCTCATCGGATTCAAATTCAAATCCATGTTTGTGAGATCCGATTGAATCTACAATTAATAGTGTCAGATTGGATTCAAATATATCTTGATTCGAATCCGATTCGATCAGTTTGCATCCATACCTCTCTTTTCTTTTTTAACCTTTTGAATATTATAATTTTTATCTATGACCTTATAACCTTTTGAATATTCGAATCCGATTCGATCAGTTACATTTATTAATTTAAATATGATAAATTGGATTTGTTAACTCTATCATTTTTTTCTCCCTTTCGTGCATCGCACTAGCTTCTTGCTAGTTCTTTAGTTATAGAAAAAGTGCAGCCCAAAAACACTTTGTCAATATTAAACATTATGGGAGCGTTCTTTTTTTGGATTTTGAGAGTGGGGAAAGATGGTCAATGGGATTTTAGTTCTCATTGACCAAGAATCCCATATTCGTTTTTCAGATTAATGTAGGAAATAGGAAAAGTTTATTTTCCTAGGTATCACTTATCTAGAGGAAAGCTGCTTTCCTAGGTAAGTGATACCCATCTCCTAGGTGGGTGCATAACTTTCCCACCTAGGAGGAAAGTTGCTAACACTTGAATAGAACAAAAATGCCCCTTTTAAAAATAGATTTTTATAACTAAAATGATCATTACCTTATTTACTTAATAAATAAAAGGATATAGGCAAATGCATTTACTCGGATAAATGTTTCATAGGAAAAACTTACCCAGATAAATGCAATTAGTTGGACAAATAACTTATCAAAGAGTTGATTGTAAATGGGCACAAAAGATGCTTAAGTGATCATTCTATTTGTCTGGTACAATGTTTTGTTACATGCAATAAAATATTGTAAATAGACAGATATACTAGAGCAAGTAAGTAGACAAGAGATTTCAACTTCCTCTGGATGGGCTGGATGTATATAGACTACCTAAAAAAACTGTTAACTAATAAGCCGATATTATCCAATTGGTAATTACTCAACTGCTATTTATTTAAATTCATATGGGTTTTTGATTGACTAAAGTTTTTTTTTGGGTACCATATAATTTGTTCAAAAATATAGTATAAAACTTCAACAAGCTAATATAGTTGTGAAAACCGCAATTACAATGTAAGGAGTGGAGGAGCCGAATTTCTTTTATTAAAGAGGGCTAAAAGCTAATAAACATCGATTGGGGGGGGGGGGGCAAAAGTTAATAAACATGAATCATGAATGGGACGAAAATGTAAGTGGGATATAAATGGGAGATTTTAAGGTTTAGGGGGGCCATGGCTCCTCTATACCACCCCTTAGCTTTGCTTCACTAAGGAATTAGGAATATGTGTGAGAAAAGTCATGGTATTTCACCCAATGAAAATATGTGCTAGTATTGGCAATGTTCTTCATCGTCTGCAGAGGTGTTTTTAAATGATGTGCTTTAAGCTGCATTCAAGGGCTCAAACACCAGTCACTATAAGGCTTAGTAACTCAGGAGTGATGCCTTTGGACTTCGGTGTTGTCTCAAGCTGTTCGAGTTGAGATGGACGAACAGCAAATAAAATGTATGTCCTAATGAGCTGGATGAACTGAGATGAATTCGATGACCTGTGAATCCAAAAGATCAGAGGCCCAAGGTGATTTATTGCTGACGCTCGAAAGGGTAAAAGTTGGCTGGGCTAAGCTAGATAGGATGGATGAACACACTCTGCACATTAATACTACCGTTTGATACACAACACATATGTAACTGCACACACAAGTATATATACAACCACATAAAAATCAGGTTGAAAAGCTTGTGAAGTGCACAATCACAATAACAACAATAAACACGATGTTTTAAAGGCTCACTTTGGAAGAAGTATAAATATTAATATATACAGTATTAATATAAAATAATATAAAATACAAGATTTTACACTCTTTAAATTTGTATTTATGTACTCCTTCCAAACTGATCTGAAGGAAAGAAAAAGTTCACCACAAATTAAAAAAGTTAACGGTTTTTATTCTTCTTCTGATCATAAATTAATTTATGGGAGAGGTTATTTTAATGTTTTTATAACGGGCGACAATCCGGTTATAATCCACGTTGCTAGTCTCAAAGACACAGCTGGTTTATTTATTGCTTACTCTTCTTGGAGCCCAAGACCCCGAGTGAAGGACTAAAGGCTGTCAAAGTAATATTTCTGATACTTGCTTTCTTTATTTAAGATGTTTCTTCGATCATCTCTTCACATGATTGTAGTTAGAACATATTTCACGCAGGACTGTAACCGGATACATCATCTGAATCCGATAAATTGGATCAGACATTGGATTGGGCCTCGGATTTTTGGATATCGTTGAAGGGCCGAATTTTACTAGCACATATAGATTTTGGTAACATTGTTGAGAACAAGCAACCACTTTGTCAATGAAGCTTTATTGTTTTCCAAATGATTTTCCTTTATATTTCTGATGAAGTAAGGTTTAGCCCGACCTCTCTATTATGTGACACGTGGCAGAAACAACAGTTCGGCAAAAGGGGTCAAGCCTAGGCGGGAACAAGGGGACACACTTCGCCGAACTGACCCTTGTAACAGCTCGGGATACACTTCGCCGAACTGACCCATCTTGTAACAGCTCGAGACACACTTCGCCGAACTGACCCTTGTAACAGCTCGGGATACACTTCGCCGAACTGACCCACCTTGTAACAGCTCGGGATACACTTCGCCGAACTGACCCACCTTGTAACAGCTCGGGACACACTTCGCCGAACCGACCCTTGTAACAGCTCGGGATACACTTCGCCGAACTGACCCACCTTGTAACAATTCGGGATACACCTCGCCGAATTGACCTGCCCTATAGATACCTCCGAGCTCAAGACCGCCTCGCTCAGCACTTCGCATCACCTTCTGGGCACCAAAACCAAACAAGTCGTACCATGCCTGACACTAGGGAAGTCCGTGCCCGAGGGCGCCATGCCTGACTGACTTGGGATCTGACGTTTGGCGGCAGCACTCTAAACGGCCACCTGCCACCGCCACTGCCACCGCCATCTCCAGTTAGAAAGACGGTTAGGTAGTGACGGTTCTGTCTCAGCAGAAAGGACGACGACCGAATTGACAAACACAAGAGTAATCATACCCGACCTGACAAGGGCCTCGGGACGAGTGCACGAAATGACTATAAGAGCCCCCTGCCCCCCGACAACGGAGGAATGCAAACTTTGCGCTATCTGGTATTACCTTGCTTTTGAAGGATTCTAACTTGAGCTTCAGAGCCTCTACACCGGGTTCCCCCCGGAGCTTCTCCATCTCCTCCGTTTCAGGTTTCCTGCTACCCCATTCGGAAGCAAGGCAGCGGACAGCTAAGACCGGTCGGATCGCGCTCCATCAATTTCCATTCATAGATTTTTTAACCATAACTCTACATTTGGTTGCAGCTCAACTTTATTTGCACTAGTACAAAGACGTTGAACTTTGGTGATGTTTGGCATTGATGATGAATCTTCACATCTGATTTTCTGAAAATCCGAGATTACTGAAATCAGTAATTTTCTAAAAATCATTCTTTTTTGTTATTTGCTATCATTTTCTCCAATGTTAGCCGATTTTTTTAGAATTCACTTTTGAGATTGTTTTGTATTTATTTTTAAGAGCGATTATTTTTCACTAAAGCATTGGAACACCTTCTCACCCCCTGCCACGTAGGATGCCACCTCACCCAACAAATATCGAAATCACATGAAAATCGGCGAATCACTAAATCTGGTAAACCCTCGCCCAGGCCAATTTCAGGGATTGATTTTTTGCTGATTTCCCAAAAGTAAGCATAATCGGCCAACCAAACAATGGAAAAATCATGAGTCTTCAAATTCTTATGTGGATCCCACTTCCCACATGGCATCAATTTCTAAGAAATTGGCATCAATGCCAAATATCACCTTTATTTGCACTACTTCATGTCTTATTTTGCTTCAATTATAGTGCAATCAAACAAAACAACGTAAAATTTAAAACAAAAAGAAATCAAAATTGCACCCAAATCGTTTACACCGATGTAAAAACCGATCTAGAGGCTGAATATATATGTATGTGTGTGTGTGCATGTGTGTATTTGTGTAGGTAGGTAGGTATAAAAATGTATTTTATTTAGGGCTGTTCACGGGTCGGGTTGGGTCGGTTTAGTAGTGTTTTTTCAACCGACCTGACCTGGTCGAGTTACCTATAGACCAAACCAAAACTGACCCTCTATTAAGTAAAACCGACCTGATCAGTTTGAGTCGGTTTGGGTCAGTTTGGGTTTCAACCAACTCTAAGCTTGCACAATGCACATGAAGTCAAAGTGCTAATATTATATATAATATTTTGAAATATATTTTCTAGAAATATATATTTAAACCAAAACATATATACAAATATATCAAAATATATTTTCTAATTTCTAAAAATATATATCTGATATATTTCAGAATATATATTTTTTCAGATATATATTTATTATTTAAAACTAAAATATCTATATTTAACAAATACTTTTTCAGAATATATATATTTTTCACATAACTTGGTCCGGTTCGATTCGATTTCAGTTTTCATAACCGAATTGTCAGTTTGCTCATCTTTGCAACCTAAAACCGACTGGTAGTGAAGAAAAATCGACCAAATCGGGTTGGGTCGGGCCGGGTTGGTCGGTTTGGATTTATTTGTGAACAACCCTAATTTTATCATTAAAAATGTATGCTTTTTTAAGATGTAATGCATGTATATGCAAATATTATTTTATGTTTAATTTATATTTTAATTCAATATTCATTTTTTATTTGTAAAAAATGCTAAAATTTGCAATTTGAGGCCCAACAAAAGTTTTTTTTTTTGTGAAAATAGCACGACAAGGCACTTACAGCTCCTTGGGACACATAGATCTCAAAAAATTTCCCAAAATAAATAAAAAAAGATCACCCTAATCGGACTTTAAAGTACAAAGTTATGGCTTCTATAAGTTTATACATGCATTAAGTGTGCAACCCGAGCTAGTGACCTGGTTGAATAGATCAATAGTTGAATTGCCCGAGCTAGACTGTTTTTGATCAGGTCAACATTTTTTGATGTAGATTTCAATAGAAACCAAACCTAGAAACAAAGCTGGGTGACAATTCCAACAATTCAACCAACCAAATCACGACGGCTTGAAAGCACTAATTTACACAAAAATGATTGAAAGTGTAACAATTTAGGGAGAATGGTGGTTCATCCCAATGTCAGAATTCATAGGCATAAAGTACAGTTGGGGTAGGTGCCAGCTCGGAATTGATGTCAATTCACGAGCTGGTATGGTGCATAGAATGTAGTTTTTTGACCTTTTGAATGCTTATAGATTTGTAATGAAAATCAGAAATCTCCATTAAGCCCGTTCGTACTTTTCCGAACAATTTATTTATGTATTTTAAGTACGCATGTAGCAGCACTGGATATGATTCAAAAAAGTGAAACCTAAGAAAGGTACATATGTATTTGTTGAGGTCTGCTATGATTTTATATGGAACACCATGAATTCTAAGACTAGTAGTTTCAATCAAGGTTTTTAAAACCGACCCGGAGAACGAACCGATCAGGGGTCTGCTCCTAGGTCGAATGGTCTGACCGTTCGAACTGAACGATCGACATGTTCTAACAAAAAAAATGGTCAAAACCATTGAACAGTTCAACCGCCCGGATCAGTGGTTTGCTAACCAAATCAATGTTTTTTTTGCAAATATCCGGTTTTGGGGAAAAATGGAATAGGTCACTTGACCGGTTCCCAGTTTTTCCGGTCTAACCGTCAAATTTGGTCTGATTTTGAAAGCCATGATTTCAATAGAAGAGTTGGAAAATATGGTCAAAGGAGAGATTGACTTCACAAGCTTTACAATAGCAAGGAGAAGTTACTAAGTCATTAATTGCTCGTGCTTTATTTTGTTAATCGATATAGGTGAAACCTCTCATAAAACTAAACTTAAGGAGCCTTTTACTTTTCTTTTAAAGTTTTTTAATAGGGTGCTAACGATATTCAAAAATCCAATTTTAAATTTGATATTTGATATAATCAAATTGAATTTGGATAATTTGAATATTTAATTGATCAAATTCGAATATCCTATTATAATGAATAATTAATCGGATTCGAATCCAGACATAACTTCGATAAATATTCAAATTCGATCGATTATCTAATTGTTATATATAATATATGAAATATTTAAATATCTTATATAATTTACATATAATAATTAAATTATATAAATAATTTATATACTTTATATAAATAAAATACTTATTTTATACATTTATTAATTACCTAAAATAATGATTCGATTTGAATTTGCTGCATTTATACCCCTATTTTTTAACGTACGGATTGATTGTACAACTTGAGATGACATTTGAAGCCAATTTTTCCAAGTGAAAGCCAAAGAGGCAATTATAAATTTAGGCTTTTAAAAAATTTCAGCAAATTGTGATGTAGCTTGAATGGATCTTGAGCGATTGTTAGCGGACGGAAGACAGACACCACAGTCGGTACAATTTAAAAAGCGAGAAGCGAGGAGAGATTTCAGTATAAGTAAAAAAAAAAAGTAAAAAACAGGAAATCTTGTCCCTATGGCTTAGTTTGAAATGAGAACAAAAGTACAAATACAAACAGTAATAAAAAAATATAAGGTTTTACTCTATATATTTATATTTGTACTCCTTCCAAATTGAGCTTATATGAAATAACCTACCTCAAGTCGAGTACCTAATTTGCTATTTTACTCCATCAAAGATTATATTGTCAGTAATTAAAAACATACTCATTCCTTAAATTCTTAGGTGGGGGAGGGGAAGCATTGGGTACTTTGGTCAATTCGAAAATGGACAATCTACAAACTGTATTTGGTCAAATTGCAGCCTTGCAGGTTTGATTATAGCCAAAAGAAATAACACATTAGTGGTTGGGAGGCTTGCAGAAGTTTCTTGGTACCACATAATCACGGATTGGATTTGGAATGTGCAATTGTGTGCATCGTGTGGAGTCCTATTCTATGTGTCGAATTTAGGGATTGTGAAATGTGAGATGATCAGTGGTAGGGAGCTGCTACAACGCATGGTTTGGTTTGATAGAAAATAGGAGAGAAACAGACACTTGGGGAAAAGTTTTCAATGATTTTCAGTCAAAACTGTACATGGTCAAGTTTAATGTATAACAATCAATTATCTATTTCATCTAAATTTGATTTTTATCAATCTCAGGAGTAAAATAAATTGTTCAATTCATATATTTAGCATCTGTTTGGCATCAATGACGTTGCTCCAGAAAACGGTGATACATTATTGCTACATTAGAAAAAACGGTGCTCTAGAAAATGTTCATATGTTTAGAACTGTTTTTCTATAAAAAAAGATGTCCAAGTTATGCCTTGGAAATTGAGAAGGCATGGTTTGGAGCAACATCGAATTTGATATTTTCTCTTATTGGAGCTTTGTTGCTATTAACGAAGACATGATATGACTGTGACATGGACTTCCTATAATGGGTACTAATACTGAAAACAACTATGAAGCATTAGTACCATACAGAAATTATTGTTGTTGCTCCAGGAAACATCCTATCTACAACAATATTTTCAAACAAAAAAAAGACACCGTTTTCTCAGAAAACGATACTTCCAACCCACATATTAGATATTGATGCCAAATATATACTTAAAGGTGATTTGGTTATACATTTTCTTATTTTAGATATATTTGTGTAAATTTATATTAATTTAATAGAAATATATAGGATATCATGATATATAAAACAAATCAAATTTAAACTCATAAAGTCTTATTTATCCAAATAGAGACCTGAGATCAAATACTGCTGCCATCTTGATTGGGGGTTAAGGGCGGGGATAGACTACCGCTGTTGTGTAGCCCCATAAAGCACAAAAACATAAAAAAAAAATCAAATCCATGCATTTATATATTCGTCCGATATCACATGGAATTGAAGCTTCTCATATTCTTATTAGGTTATATTATATACCCCTAATTATTTGAACTAATCCACTTGCACCTGAAAAAAAGGAAATTGCAATAAATCATGCATGAGAGGACATTGATGCTTAGTGGATGGATTCATCTCCAACCCAACACAACCCACTAGATTTGGGGGAGGCTACCCCTTTTTATCTTTTTTCCCCTTTTTCTTTTGGAAAAAGCCAGCCCATTTGTACGTCTACCAGAGAAAAAAATATTAAAACTAACCTCGTTGCCTCACATATAAGTCACAGGCACTATTTATGATTTTTTTTTCTATAGGCCCACTCACTATTTATGATTTTTTTTTCTATTCTTTAAGTTTACTCGTGATAAAGAAAATACTTAATCATAGGCGAACTTGATGCCTCATTTGCAATAAAACAATTAAACCGGCAACTTATATAATTTTATAGAAAATTTGTAATATGCTCAACCATCTCATCACTTTGCTATAAATGGGGCCAAGCTGAGTGGTTGAATAGTTATGGGAGTCATGTATTTTACAACTGATATAAAGTGTTATAATTGGTTTCATAGCCCGCTCAACCTAATCCTATCTCTTTATTTGTTATTTATGTCTCTCATTGTAAGGAGAGACTCAAGAGTGACGATCCCATCTGGCCACCCTCCTCCTCCTTTGCAGCTTGGCTTAATGTTTTGATCATGTTAGATTTACTCACTCTCTTCCAGGTAGGGGTGAGCAAAATAACCAAAAAATTGATCAAAACCAAATCAAACTATTGGTTAACCGAAAAATCAGTTAATTAAATTGGTCAGTTCAGTTTCGGTCCAGTGTTTTTAAAAACTGAAGGTATTTATTTGGTTTTGGCTAATTAATATAAAAAATTGATGGTTAATCGAATCAACCGGTATATATATATTTTTATATATTATATATTTTTTATTTATTATAAATTAATAAATATATATTATATATAAATATATTATTTATTATTTAAAATATAATATTATATATATACTTTTATAATATATATTATAAAAACTAAAAAACCAAAAAACCAACAAACCAAACGATAATTAACTAAATCGTCCAACCGATTAACCAACTAATTTCGGTTCAATTCTGATTACTGGTTTTCCAAAAACCATTACTAACGATTCGGTTAAAAGAAATGCCCCACAATCGAACCGTGAGCACCCCTACTTCCAAGGAGTTAATTGAATGATTTTAATTTTCTGATCCTTTCCATATTTCCACTACACAAATTCATCAAACAAGTAATAACTCTTATACGGACTACGGTACCCCAACATTATCGAGTGTCAGTGGGAAAACCAAAGGTTATAACTGTCATTTCAGAGACAGGAACTAAAATATGATCACCGTCTTAACAGTTGACAGTTTCCTCCAAAAAAAAAAGCAACTACGCTCTTTCACTTGTATCCGCCGTGGATCCCAAGGTCGTAGCGAGTTTGAATCCTCTACAATTCCACTCGTAATATTTTACACCAGTCCATTTAAGCTTTTTACACGTGTTGAACACTGATGACGTGGCATGCCAACATCATCGATTGAATGAAGATTGGGACATCGTCGAAGCGTTCGACAGGTGGAACCACGTTGGCGGAGCTGACGTCGTGTATCGTCATTGGTCCTGTATCCTACGCGTGCCATTCTTACTTTGCCGCAAAAAATCAGTGCACTCCAAGACTATTGACCATTGAAATGAAGCGCAGAAGTACGAGATGTTCCCGATGCAAGGTTTTAAAGGCTGTTCGAACGAACAGGCCTTGCACTGACTGAAGCCGATAACGAAGTAGCCTGTGCTAAAACCGTGAAATCACGGCCCTTGATGTATTAATTTAGCCCACCTGACGTAAGTTGAGGCCACATGGCCTACACCGATTTCACACGGTTTTAGCCCAGCGCTGCTCCAACGGGAGTTGCTGATTTCTACTCGACTTTGTAGGATTGGGTATTTCCTATTGCGTAGTCGAAACCCAAAACTCGAAAGAATCATCAATCACGTCGGGATTATAAGGAGTAAGGACTATTCCTACGGAAAGAAACCCACAAATGGCGTCTCTTTTGCTTTTGCGGCATTAGAGAGAGAGAGAGAGAAATCAGACAGGAGTTTGCTGGTAGAAAACTTGGGCGTGCTTTATCCCCTCTGCTGCTGCTGCCTGCTTTTCCTTTTTCAGCATCTCCCTCTTTCTCTTTCTTACTACAAAACGATTCTACAATTTTCAGATCATGAGCGCCATCTCCCCCAACCAGATTCAGTGGTTTTACTCGTCGGAGGAATGAAATGGACTGTTGAAATTTCTGCTCGCTGGTGAACTTCAGAGGAAAATCAGAACTTCTGGGTTTGTTATCAATGGGGAGTGCTTCCGAATCCGAAGATGGTTTCGATCAACAGAGCGAGCGGTTTGGGAGCTATAGCTTGAGTGCCGACGTCAGTGAGTCGGAGAGTTCAAGTAGTTTCTCTTGCCAGCGTTACGATGCCGAAGGTGCTTCCAGTTCTCTTTCGTCTTCCCCGCTTCCTGCCCACCTTTTGCCAGCGAATTCTGCTTTTCCTCCGCCGCCACTGATGTTACCTGTCATCGGCGGGAGAGATGTGGTGTTTTGGGAGGAGAAGCCCGAGAAAAGGGAGGCAGATTTATCTGGTTTGTCTTACTTGATTTTTTTAATCTTATCATTTTTCCTTGGAATTGTTGTATGTTTTTCATTCTCTTTGGAACTAATTTGGTATCCTGCTGCCTAAGACTCACATTTCGGACCTATTTTTCTCTTAGAAGCAACTATCTGCACTGGCGCATTTTAGCATCATTGCATCTTTGCCTTTCCCCCTGCTCTTCTGTATTTATCGTTTTTTTCCTTTTTAATGTTTTTTTAGTCGTGCTGTTTGCAGAAGTTGAGATGATGAAGGAGCGGTTCGCCAAGCTTCTTCTTGGAGAAGACATGTCAGGTGGAGGGAAGGGAGTCTGTACTGCTCTCGCTATCTCCAATGCCATTACGAATCTCTCAGGTTGGTTTATTTTGCAGTGCTTTTCTCAATTTCTGTTAAGATTTCTATTTATGTATTATTTAAGGGGCCAAAAATGGCAGCTACCGTGTTCGGAGAGCTATGGAGGTTGGAGCCATTGGCACCGCTGAAGATGGCAATGTGGTGCAGAGAGATGGAATGGCTCTTATGTGTGAGCGATTCCATAGTGGAGCTCGTTCCTTCATTACAAGAGTTCCCAGGAGGTGGGACCTTCGAGGTCATGGTGACTCGGCCGCGCTCAGATCTATGCATAAACCTCCCGGCTCTCAAGAAGCTTGACGCTATGTTGCTTACTATGCTTGATAGCTTCGAGGACACCGAGTTTTGGTATGTCGATCGCAGCATAATTGTTGCTGATGCAGATGATGTTGATTATTGTCCATCATCTACTTTTGGGAGGCCTTCTATGAGGCAGGAAGAGAAGTGGTGGCTCCCGTGCCCTAGGGTCCCACCTAATGGTTTGTCTGAAGATGCGAGGAAGAGATTGCAGCAGTGTAGGGACTGCACAAATCAAATCCTTAAAGCGGCCATGGCAATCAATAGCAGTGTGCTTGCTGAGATGGAGATTCCAAATGTGTACTTGGAGAGCTTGCCAAAGGTAGAACCGTAGAAGCAATTTCAATTATTGAAAATTGATCGATATTTAATGACTTCCAATTTGGTGAGGGGCAAAAGAAACTGAGATGAGAAGAGCTAATACATTTCTCTTGGTGGTACATTGATGAACTTGTGCGTAGATGCCAACATAGCTTGTTCTTTGAGGTTATATGGTATTCACATGCTAGGCACTGCTTGTAGAAGTCAACACTTGTAATCTGCAGGATGCAATGTCATACATTTTCTTGGGTCAAAAATTGTTTTCCACATCTGTTATTTGTTTATTGCAATTTGTTCAAGTTTTTAGATGAAATGTTAATTAGAGGTTGTTGCCTGTGATCCTGGTCTTTTATTTCTTTTTATGAATATTTTTTGTAAATCCCTTCACATTTTCCAACTTTAGGTAGCTAGGAAACTGTTGAAATTGGATAATCTCTGAGTTGGTTTAGGGTCAATATGTGAATGAACGGAATAGCAAATTAGTACATTTTTCATGTTTTCTCTCTATGGGACATTCAACCTGGTTATGAAAGGAGTACCATAACTGGCAGCAAGAATTAGTCTGATCATCTAGTTACCCTTTATATAAAGGCATACTCTTTGCCCAAGCCACATAGGCTGTTGTTTGATAGAGATAATTGAACTGATGAGCCTTTTTTTTTTGAAGTTTAGTTAAGTATCATAATTTGCTGTGGTCTGATTTACAAATCCGACTTGCTTGTTGGAATTTATTTTATCCTCGAGAAGGTGCTGCAGTGGCAAGAAGTGTTTGTTTCAAAATGAAGTAGGTACCCTTCTCAGTTATTCATGTTCTCCCAAAGAATCCTGTCATCAAGAGCATAAAATATTTCTTTGTATGGGAAGTTGTGGGAGAAGGTGCTGCAGTGGATATTCATCAAAAACAAACAAAAAACAAAAAAAAAGAAGGTGCTGCAGTGGATGGTTGCTAAGGCAAGAGAGGTGAGAGGATTTTGGAAATGAACTTCTGATATATAATATAAAGTGAGGTTATTTGTGGTCATTGGATATATGGTGTGTGTCCGTCGATGTGTTTAGAATGATTATAATTCTGAAAGCCCAGCTCACTACTTTTGTTGTTATAATTGCTTGTAATCTGTAGCTGCAATTTTTTGATTTATTCTTTGGACGTTGTAGCTTATAGTCTATAACTTTTGGCCTTCTAGTTTTTTGATCATTATATTTATAATATGAAATGGAACCATTGGCATCCTTTTAGGTCAAACTGATTTATTCTACCTGAGTTACCTACTATTGTAAAATTGATGAAAAACTAGGTTCTAAGTGTAAGTGCACTACAGATTTCAGCATTTTCACTTGCATATTTCAGTCAGCTTAACAAGATTGGAAGTATACTGAGTTGATAGAGAAGCATGCAGGCTTGGGTTGTCTTTATGCTTGAGTACAAGCCAGTCAGTTCATTAGGTTCTGTATCCTAATAGAAGAACTTGAGAAGGTTGTTATGATCTAGTGGAATTGCCTGGTGGCTTTGTTTGGTAAAGTCAATGATGTGTTAGTATAAATTAAAGGAAGATCAACCTGAACAGTGATTCAAGGCCTAGAGGGCTACATTTCCCTAAAGCCTGTCCAATCAATAGATCAACTTCTACTTAATTGCAGGAGCAATATAAGATGTCTATCTGCTTGTGGTAACTATAGGTATCACAAGTGCTTGAAAGCAGGGAGACTTGGGTAATCATAGTGTTATGGGCCCGAGCGTAGGATCGCGTCACGGGTCGCTCCCCCGCAGGAACCTCAAATCTTTCCTTGCCCTTGGTCTTGCGTACATGCCCTATCTTGACTATCTCGTGGGTGATTTGTCGAAGAGATCACCTAACTCTCCTCTACTCTCTTTCTTGACTGAATATTCGATATCTTCATTCAATAATGGCGACTCCTTAAATAGGAGATTACAAGAAGAGGGTTCCTTGTTGGATTCGGCTAGGTTAGTCCTAAACGGACTCAAACTCCTACTTCTAATTAGACTACTTACTTTTAATGGTACTACAATTCCTTCTAAGAATAGGGGACAAGATAAGGGATAAGGCACATTCTCTTGATGTGTCCAGATAAGGGTGGGCCCACCCTATGAGCTGTCGTGTGGGCCCCGCTCTGCTGCTGCTGCCGAGTGCGTGCGCACGGCTCATGGTGCCGCAGCCGCGCGGCGCGTGGGCGCGGTGCTGCTGCCGCGCCGTGCGTGCGTGCGGTGCCGCTGCCGCGCAGTGCGTGCGCGCGACTCATGGTGCCGCTGCCGTGCGGTGCTGGTCGTGTGCGCGCTGCTACCTCAACTGCTGCCGTGTGGTGCGGGTGCTCATAACATCACTCCCCTCCTGGACTACGAGCTTGTCCTCAAGCTCGAGGTTTGGATAGGCGTTGTGGAGATCGGTTCAAGGGATCCAGGTGGCCTCTGTTGGAGGTAGTCCCTCCCATTCTACTAAAACCTCGAAGGTGCCTTGATGGATGCGGGACCGGATGAGGGCGCCGGGCTGGAGGATAGGTCTGTCGTCCTGCAAAGGGGGTAGGGGAGGCACATGGTCGGGAGGAATGCCAACATAAAGCTTTAAGAGGGACACATGGAAGGTGTCGTGGATCCTGCTGTGCTCCGGGAGCTCGAATTGATAAGCTACCTTTCCTATCTTCCTTAGAATCTTGAAGGGCTCGTAGAATTTGGGGGCCAGCTTAGGGGGCCCCCGACGCCTGAGAGACAACTGCCTATATGGTCAGAGTTTCAGCCAAACGTATTGCCCCGGTTCAAAGGTGACTTCGCGGTACTGCTGATCGTAGGCGTGTTTCATACGTGCCTGTGCCTGCGCCTGCTGTAAGCGCAAGGAGACTTCAGCCAGGAGGGCATCGCGAGCTTGGAGGCTGCGGTCCACTTCTTCCAACCGTGTTGAGCTCGGCTTGTAGGACAGAAGGCGTGGAGGATCTCGACCGTACACAACTCTGAAGGGAGTCATTCCAAGGGAGGAGTGATAAGATGTATTGTAGTAGTATTCAGCCCACGGGAGGTACTCCACCCAGCGCCATGGCTGGCCACCCACGAAGCGGTGAAGGTACATCTCAATTGCCCGGTTCACCACCTCCGTTTGGCCATCTGACTGTGGATGGTAGGCTGAGGAGAAGGCGAGGGCCGTGCCTTGTAATCTAAAGAGTTCCTTCCAGAATGTGCTTGTGAAGATCGGGTCCCGGTCACTGACGATGGACTCGGGGAGTCCATGTAAGCGAAAAATGTGGGTGAAGAAGGTGTGGGCGACCGAGACTGCGGTATAAGGATGGGATAAAGGGAGGAAGTGAGCATATTTGGAGAACCGGTCCACTACCACGAACAGGACTGACTTCCCCCCGACTTTGGGTAGCCCTTCGATGAAATCCATGGCAATATCGGCCCAGATCTGTGTTGGGAGGGAGAGAGGTTGGAGCAGGCTTGTGGGATGTAGATTTTCCCATTTTTGCTGTTGGCAAACTGCGCAGTTCTGGATAAAGTCCCGCACCGAGGCCCTCATAGCTTGCTAGTGGAAGTCAGCGTGAATACGATGCAGCGTTTTTTGGATACCCTCGTGTGTCGAGTGGTGTATGCTGGCGATGATGGAGGGAATTAGGGGGCAATCGGCGGGTAGGTAGATCTTCTTTTTGTAGAGCACCAGCCCATCGTGGAGAGATCCGTTCGGGTTAGCAGACCCAGACTGTACTTGTTGGACCAAGTCGTTCCATTCTGGTGATTGTGGCAGTGTGTTACGAATGTCTTCTAGCAGGGTGGCTCGTGGTTGGGAGATCGCATGGAGGAGCATACTATCTTCTTCTCGTCGGGACAGGGCATCTGTTGCACGGTTCAGGGATCCTACCTTGTAGTCCACTCAGAAATCGAAACCCAGAAGCTTGCTGACCCAATGTTGCTGTGGGGAGGTGGTCAGTCGTTTTCCAGCAAGTATTTGAGGCTGTAGTGGTCTATTTTGACGACGAAGGGTCTGCCCCACAAGTATGGCCTCCAGTGTTGTACTGCCTTGGCTAGGCCAATGAGCTCGCGTTCATAGGTGGGTAATTTGAGATGGCGGTTAGCTAGCTTGCGGCTGAAAAAGGCTATCGGGTGCCCTTGCTGCTGAAGGATGGCTCCTATGCCTGTGCCGGAAGCATCACACTCGACTGTGAACTCAAGATCAAAGTTCGGTAGCTGGAGGACTGGTGTGGAAGAGAGGGCTTCCCTTAGGCTTACGAAGGCTGCATCGGCTGTGCTATCCCAGTGGAAGGCATTTTTCTTGAGCAGGTTGGTAGGCGAGGCTGCTAACAGGCTGTAATTCTGTACGAACTTTCGGTAGTACCCTGTTAGCCCTAGGAACCCACGGAAGGTCTTGGCGGACTGTGGCTGGGGCCAGTCCTTGATGGCCTGAATTTTGGAGCTGTCCACAGTTACACCTTGCCCGCTGATTACATGTCCAAGGTAAAGGACTTGGTGTTCCCCAAAGGAACACTTGGATCTTTTAAGGAAGAGTCGGTGCTGCTTTAGGAGCTCGAGCACGACCCGTAGATGCTGAATGTGTTCCACCCATGTCTTGCTATAGACCAAGATGTCGTCGAAGAAGACCAGTACATATTTACGGAAGTGGGAGTGGAAGACCTAATTCATCAGGGCCTGGAATGTGGAAGGGGCGTTGCAGAGGCCGAATGGCATAACTAGGAACTCGAAATGGCCATGATGCGTCCTAAAGGTTGTCTTTTCTACATTTGCGGAAGACATCCTGACCTAGAAATAGCCTGACCTGAGGTCTAATTTGGAGAAGAATTGTGCGCCATGGAGTTCGTCCAATAATTCGTCTACAATGGGGATCGGGAATTTATCTTTGACAGTTCGGCTATTGAGTTCCCTATAGTTCACACAAAATCTCCAAGTCCCATCCTGTTTGGGTACCAACAGAACTGGGGAGGAAAAAGGGGAGTGGCTGGGCCGAATGATCCCCTGCTGTAGCATATCTGCGCATTGCTTCGCTAACTCATCTTTCTGTCGGTGGGGGTAGCGATAGGGCCGAACCACGACCGGGTTTGACCCTACTATTAGAGGGATCCGGTGGTCGCAGGCTCTAGGAGGTGGGAGGCCCTTAGGTTCTTGGAAAACGGCTGAGTAATCAGTGAGAAGCCTCTCCACATCAGTTGTGCGCAAATTCTCCCCCTGGAGTGCATGTAGTTGTGTCTTGGTCCTTGTCCGGGTTCCCTGCCAAGTAACTGGTTTGCCATCTAAGTGGAAGTTCATGGTCAGGGCAGCGAAGTCCCATAGGATTGGGCCTAGTGTGATCAGCCATTTGACGCCTAGGACGATGTCAAATTCGTCCAAGATTAGTACAAATAAATCTGCTCGGAAGGATTCTTTTTCAACCTGAATTCTGGTGTTCTTGCAGATACTGGGGCTGTGAACTCTTTCCCCGTTCGCCACGACTACCTGTAGTTGTGTCCTGACACTTCCGGAGTCTACCAGAATGCGCACGGGTTTCCCCGTCACTGGCGCCCTTAGTTGCATTGTCTGGGAGGTTCTGATCCCTGTGATTGCGTGGAGTGAGATCTCGGGTTCAGTTGGTGATGGCTCTTCCTCATCCTCTTCAGTCTCGTCTACTAGAAGGCAGAATAATTTCTTGCATCTATGCCCTGTGGAGTATAGATCATCGCAATTGAAGCACTGCCCCTTCGCACGCTGTTCTGCCATCTCGGCTCAGGACAGACGCTGGATGGGTGGTGACACCCTACTGCTCCCTGTCTGTGATACTGATCTGGAAGGGTTATCGGTGTGGGTCCTCTGCTCCCTGTTGGGCGCAGGGGTAGACACTCCCGCTAGCCTTGACGGTGCCCAAGTCGTGGCTGGCCGTCCAATGCTGAAGGGTCCGTGAGTAAGTTGCATCTTCTGTTCAAAGGCGCATCTCTACGTCTACCCTTAAGGCTTCTACCAGCCTTGCTGTGAACATGTCCACTTGCTGATCTGGCCTAACCGTGGCTGCTCTGGCAAGCAAGGTTTGGAACTGGCATTGATACTCAGTCACGGTTCCCGTTTGCTTGAGATTGATTAGCTCACCCAGCGGGTTGCTCGTCATCGGGGGTCCAAACCTGAGGAGGCAATAGGACCTGAACTGCTCCCAACTGAGCCCGGGTTCTTCTTGCTCCACGCGATAGAACCAGAGTTGTGCCTCTTCCGTAAGGTGGAAGGATGCCAGGCTGACCTTGTCTCTGTCATCCGTGCATTGGTTGCGGAAGAACTGCTCGCAGCGGTACAACCAACCTAATGGGTCTCCGGTGCCGTCGTAAGATGGAAATTCAAGCTGGCTATACTTGGGGACAACTGCAGTCATCGGTGCGGTGGCTTGATGTTCATTGGCTGATTCTGTCCCGTCCGTGCAGCGACTGCTGGTAGAGGCTAATCCCTCAGAATTCTTTTCTTTGTTGGAGAGGAACGCTTCTAGCAAGCGACGCAGCTCCCGAACGTATGCTCCAATTCATGAACTCTGAAAGACAGTGGCTCTTGTTCCCCCATGGCAGTAGGCTCTGATACCAAGATGTTATGGGCCCGAGCGTAGGATCGCGTCACAGGTCGCTCCCCCGCAGGAACCTCGGATCTTTCCTTGCCCTTGGCCTTGTGTACAAGCCCTATCTTGACCATCTCATGGGTGATTTGTCCAAGAGATCACCTAACTCTCCTCTACTCTCTTTCTTGACTGAATATTCGATATCTTCATTCAATAATGGCGTCTCCTTAAATAGGAGATTACAAGAGGAGGGTTCCTTGTTGGATTCGGCTAGGTTAGTCCTAAATGGACTCAAACTCCTACTTCTAATTAGACTACTTACTTTTAATGGTACTACAATTCCTTCTAAGAATAGGGGACAAGATAAGGGATAAGGCACATTCTCTTGATGTGTCCAGATAAGGGTGGGCCCACCCTATGAGCCGTCGTGTGGGCCCCACTCTGCTGCTGCTTCCAGGTGTGTGAGCACGGCTCATGGTGCCGCTGCCACGTGGCGCGTGCGCGCGTGCGGTGCTGCTGCCACGCAGTGTGTGCGTGCGGCTCATGGTGCCGCTGCCATGCGGTGCCGGTCGTGTGCACGCTGCTGCCTCAACTGCTGCCGTGTGGTGCGGGTGCTCATAACACATAGAGCATTTGTAGGTTTTCCATTGTTGATGTGTAATCTGGACTATTTTGAAAGATGTAATATCTTACGTAATCCAGCTTTGAACTGCTAATTAACATCTACACCTACAACTCAACTAACATAACAGTTGATTTTGTCATGGCTAAGTGTCAGCTCATGGACCAAAGATTTGGGGAAGAAATTCCCTTCTGAACTCGTTTTTTCATGTTCTACCAAGCTTAAATAAGTTTGCTGACAATGATCAACTGTACCCGGTCTAAGAATGCCCAATGCATGAACTATAATGGCATGGAATAAGGTTTTTGCTCTGCTTGAACACTTTATGCTATTTAGTGAGATGTTTTATCATGGTGAATGCATATGATGTATGTGCACTGTTGTAATGGCACACTGGCATTCAAAGGTCACTCTTTAGTACAACCATATAGAATAATAACCTTCTTTTTTTTTCAAAGTTTTTTGTAATTGCTGATTACTGATCAAAAACACTTTTGTAATTGTAGACAAAATGATCATGATACTACTTCTGAATCCTTATTGATCTGGCCTTACCTTGCGAAAGGATAATTTCTCCTCCTAATTGAGGCATATATTTGTCTTTTTCTTAAACCTAAACAAATATGAATGCTCATCATTCTTTATGAAGCTTTAATCACCATTTTCTTTTATTCTCTCAGCCTGTATTATCATCATCTTCTAAGATTTTCTCAACCACTTTCCCTACCTGTCATCAAGATCCATATTCATAGAGATTGTAAGATACAATAAGATTTTTATTTAGAAACATCTTTAGGTGTATCCGTTTGAGCTCATCCAACAGTTTGAGGGGAAGAATGTGTGTTTGGACTCATTTTATCATGTTTAGCTGATATGGTTTCACTGCCCTCTTGAATTTACCAAGATTTATGTCAGGAACTAAGGTACCAATGGATGTTCAAAGATTGCTTCCATGCATTACAAGAATACATTACACATGCAGAAGTTTTTAACTTCAAAGTTCAAACTAAAGTTTGAGGTTAAGTTATATCTTAGGTATGAGATTTATATATACTTTTTAGGTTTAAATTATTCTTAATGCATCTTGACTTATGTCAATTTCTAACCCCTTCGGAATATATGGGTGGTTGGTTATTTGTCTATGATCTATTAAGCACCTGAAATTTGTTATACTATTAACAATGAAGTATGGAATTCTGCTGCCTAGGGCAATGAAAAGCAAATTGAAGATGCTGCGTGGGGGAACTTTGGCAATATCATATATTTGACTGCTCTATTACCTGTAATAAAATAGGAGAGGAGATTTTTCATGGATGATTCGTTTCAACAGATAGAAATGTGCTGAACTGTATTGGAGCTTACTGTTTATATAGTCAAGTTCTTCCTGATGTCAGCTCATGATTTTGTAGTGCCTTTTGTTTTTTACTTTTTTAAATCAATCATCATTTTGTAATTTGTATTTTGCTTATATGTAAGTTCACCTGCATCCTGCCAACTTTGCAGGGTGGAAAAGCTTGTCTAGGTGAGATCATCTACCGCTACATAACTGCAGACCAATTCTCCCCGGAATGTCTTCTTGATTGTTTAGAGCTATCATCAGAACACCATGCTCTTGAGGTAGCAAACCGAATTGAAGCTTCAATTCATGTTTGGAGGCAGAAGGACCGTAAAAAATGTAAAAAGCACACAAAATCTGGGCGGTCATCATGGGGTGGTAAAGTCAAAGGGCTAGTTGGTGATGGAGAAAAGAGCCAACTTCTGTCTGAACGAGCAGAAACTCTCTTACAAAGCCTAAGGCTACGGTATCCTGGTCTCCCGCAGACTGTTCTGGACATGAACAAGATCCAATACAACAAGGTCTTTTTTTTTCCTGCCCTAGTTTCTTTCGCCATGGAATAGTTTTATATCCAATGGATATGCGAAACATATATTTGATTTATGTTTGAACATCTGTTTTGATAAAAAACCTGGCAAACTTCTATAGATGCATAAATCTACAAATTTAAATACAAAACAATAAAACTATATATTGTAAATAGACAAAAATAGATTTATCTAAATCCCACTTAATCCTCAATAACTTTAAACTAAAAAAATCTAAAAAGGGTCTGAACAGTTAAATAAACATACTATTATATGTATTTGAATTGGATCTAAAGCAATATCTAAAATCAATCCAATTAATAAATGGATCAGGATAAAATTTGTTAATCTAATATGGTCATGGTCCAATAATAGTTAATCAGATATTTGAATCTGACTTAAATGAATGAAATTTTGAATTCAAATTGGGTTAAATCCGATCCATTTGCAGCCCTAATCTAATTGCTATAGCTCAAAGCAAATATCTTTTGATTCCAAAATTTGGTCCAATTAGAGCATGGTTTTCGAACTGCCGTTGATCCGGATGGTTGGACCATTCGGCCCGGGAACCGTCCAGGCAACCGGTTCTGTTTTACCCCAAACCCGGTCCCTGGCCAAAAACCGTTGAATTGGTCAATGATCCGTTGACCTGGGTGGTCGAACCGTTGACCCATTCAATGATTTTTGGCTGTTTTTTATTTTTAATTATTTTTATTATTTTAATTTTTTGTTGTCAGAATGGGCCATCTGTTCAAATCGGACAATCAAACTGTCAACCCAGAAATTGGTGGCCAGAACGGTTCCGTTTTCGGGTCGTTTTTTAAAACCATAAATTAGAGCCTACTGTTTATATAAACGCAAATATCATTACTGAAGCAATTCTGTTAACCAAAAACGTGCAGCCTTTTTTCCTCGAATTATAGTATTTCATAATACAACATGTGGTTGATATTGTTTATCAGGTCTGCACTTGAATTATCACCAAATCTTATACAACAGGTGATTCTAGGGCGTTGGAATTGCCAAAGTCGTCCCTTAGAATAAAAGCACTAGGTTATCCCACCCACTAGTTGGCTGATCCAAGTTGATCAGTTGGTCCATCAACGGAGCAATTTATGAAGTAGGGAAATCTTTCATTGTTAGGATGATAGAATATGTGCTAACAGTCAACTGACTTTCCCTACTGGCACATAGCAGGTAGCCAGGTATATGAATGGGCTGTTGGTGCTTGTTAGATGCAGTCTT
The DNA here is from genome assembly GCF_056320005.1 of Nelumbo lutea. Taxonomy (NCBI): domain Eukaryota; kingdom Viridiplantae; phylum Streptophyta; class Magnoliopsida; order Proteales; family Nelumbonaceae; genus Nelumbo; species Nelumbo lutea. The sequence continues at coordinate 3,056,717 of NC_142688.1, forward strand.
GAGTTTGGAGGAGACTTTGTTATTCAGTGTTCAACTCTCTGAATTGAAGTTGCTATAACATCCTCTTGTTCTCCAAAAGAAAGATGAGTAATCTATTTCCTGTTGTAGGATGTGGGGCAGTCGATTCTTGAGAGCTACTCGAGGGTGATGGAGAGCTTAGCCTTCAACATAATGGCGAGGATTGATGATGTCCTTTATGTAGATGATGCAACCAAGCAATGCGCTGCTGCAGATTCCTTGTCTTTACATGGCCGGGGTGGAAAAGGAGGTATTTCCATACAAAAGCGGATTTCACCTAGCCCTTTCTCAGTTCAGCTTCAGCAATCCCCTTATGCATCTCCATTCACAGCACCGACTTTCTGTGCTTCAACTTCTGTTGCCGGAAGCCCTGGAAGTATACATCCTTCTCTAAGCAAGAACAATCATGGGGACCACCTCCAGGATACAAAAGAGAAACTGAATACAGAAGACGTGGGGGGGATATGGTCATACGCTGGAAATCTGAGTGCCAGAAAAGATTCTGGATATGCTCCAGAGAGGGATTGATTCATGGTGGAACCATTAAGGCCACCAAATTCGATCCTAAGAAAGGTCTTGTCTCTTGTCATTCTTTAAGCTTATGGAGGTAGTATCTAAGTATCTTGTATATTCTTTAGAAATAGAATAACATATTTCAAAATTTCCATTGCTCATGAGCAAATGAACATTTCTTGCTTGCCAAATGCCAATCCATGTTACTATTACAGCTGGCTTCTCGCTTTTTTGACACAAGCATTTTCTTCCTCTAAATTAACTTGATTAGGAATTAGGGGAAAAAAGCTTAATAGGATTTTGTTTACTATATATGTGCATGCAGAGCTGTCATAGACTCATTTTTACTTCAGCCATCATGGGGCTTCAGAGTTAAGACTTAAGAGGCACCAAACACCTCTTTAGCGCTGAAAGTGGTACTGATACAAAACCACTTCATAGAAGAAGAGTGAGTGCTTTGTCACAATTTGGTGGAGAAAATTTTGGCCGTTAGGAGCCACCATTTTTCAGCATGACAGATCAACCACTAGTCCCGTAGGTAAGTCTCGTAGGTAGGGGTGCTCACGGTTCGGTTAGGCCTTTTTTTTAATCGAACTGGTACTACCGATTTTTGGAAAACCGGTAATTGAAATTGAACTGAAATTAACTGGTTAACCGGTTGATCGGTTTGGTCAACTGTTGGTTTGGTTTGTTGATTTTTTAGTTTTTTAATTTTTATAATATATATTATAAAAAATGTATATATATATATATAATACATATTTATTAATTTATAATATAAAATATATAGAAATATATGTATATCTGTTGGTTTTCTATATTGGTTAATTACATTTGATTATAATTACTCTTTTACCCTATACTCATGGTACATAAGCTCTGATGCCAAATGCTCCTAGATCAGTTATAGAACCCTTCTTATGAAGTCGACCAAAGCTCTTGGCTAAGTTGCACGACATTCTAGTCCTACTCATGTCGTGCATCCGATGCTAGAGGTAGAGCGGCAAAGGGCACATTTGTGTACACTGGTGTACACTTGCCAAGCACAGAATAGCACGTTTCTCTATTCACTAAGTATGTATTTGGTAGCTTTTGTTTATTAAATAAATGTTTATATTTAATTTATTTTTAAAATTGAGAAAAAGTACTTGATAAACTGTTTATTAATAATTAGTTGTCACTAGGCATCATTAGACACCACATCAACAAAAGTGCAGAACAGTGAATAAATGCTCAACTATTGGGGGAAGCATTAAAATGAAACTTCCCCCAACAGTGGTGTGCATATAAATCAAAACCCACTTTTGTAAATATCAATACGTACGGATGAAAATAATATAACAACATTTTGATAAATGCCTATGGAACAAAAGACATGCTAAGGCATAACACAATTAACTCTTGCTTGGGGAATGAACATTTATAATTAGACTAATGCAATGTATGCAATAGAGAACTTAGGTTGGATGGTTTAAAGGTTTAAAATATTGATACGATTGATTGGGTGTATCGGGCGAATCGATACAACTTTTGGTACTTTTTTATTTTTTTCCACATTGGTTAAGGGGAGCCAGTTTAGGCCTCCCCCACACCCTAAAACGGTCAGACCCCCGATACACCCACTGTAGGGGCGTATCGCAAGGGTTCCTAGAACGATACGTATCGGCGGCCGATACATGTCGATACTTTGAACCTTGGATGGTTTAGTTACAAACCAAAGAGGTTACCCAATTTATGGGCACTTCGCCTCCTTGCAAAGAATACTCTAGACCCTTACTAGGGGTGCTAAGTGCTAACTTGTGTGGGTCCAGACTATCCAGTGTAGGCTCAGACCGATCTAGGCTTAGATTTTTTCTCGGGTTGGGCTTAGGCCCAAATCCTGGGTATTTCTTTTTATTTTATGAGTTGGGCCCGAACGTAATAGCCTTAATTTGGTCCGATCTTAGCCCAGCTCGAGTCTAGCTCGGCTATTCATACAAAGATACATACATTCAACCAAAATAATAATACATGTTATATTTAATATTTTATATAATCTAAAAGTATAACATAAATAATTTTGTATAGTATTATATGTAATATGAAATAAAACATTCTATATCAAAAGTCATTCTAACTTTATACACGTGCCCACCTATAAAATAATATACTCACTTCAAAAGATTTTAGACTCATATTAATTTTCTTTTAATTCAAATAAAAGACTTTTAATGGTTTTAGTTTTATTATTTTAAATAGAATAGGTCGTCAATTATAAATTAAATCTGATTTAATTTTTTTTTCAATTAAATAAGGAATTCAAATTAAATTTACCAAACAAAATGATTAGTGGTTTCGTACTTAATACTTAGTATGAGATGATCATTAACTGGTTCATAATTAAAAGAAGGAAAAGAAAAAAAAGATGCATGACCACCAAGGCTCCGACTTGATAGACACTATTCTATTGTGCAGGGATGTGCTAGTAATTTATTAATTTATTTTTTTATTTTAAATAAAAGGGAAAATTCCAGAATCCCGATTAGTACCCAGTATTTTGGGCCTAGTGCTACTTTATTTTTTGAATTTTAAAATGCAACAATTCAGTAGCTGAACTTTCAAAATGTGCCAATCCAATACGTGTCCTAGTTAACCAACCGTTGAGTGGTATTTGAAAAGACACAAATGCCCTTCGAGTGTCATTTGATTCTTTTTATCGTCCATTGAACAACCCAAAATCCTTGCCTCTTCTATTCAAGAAAGTTGGGGTCATGTCTCAATGGACATTCTGGTAATCCTAACTTTCTTGAATAGAAGAGACAAGAATTTAGGACTCTTCATTTTGTATCAATATTTGGATGATTGATAAAGAGAATTAAATGACACCCGAAGGGCATTTATGTCTTTTTAAATGCCACTTAACGACTGGTTAACGGACTAGTTAACGGCAAGTACTAAATTGACATGTTTTAAAAGTTCAGGTATTGAATTATCGCGTTTTAAAATTCGGAAACCAAAGTGACACTAAACCCAAAATAGGTACTAATTGGAAATTTTCTCTTAACAAAATTATATAAAAAAACTCTCAAAATCCTAATCAAGATACATTAGGCTATATTTGGTTTGAAGGAAAATGTAAGGAAAGGAAGGAAACCTTTACCAATCTTGTATTGATTTCCCTACGTTTTCCTTCAAACCAAACATAACCGTAAGGTATCTATCACCGGTCGTTATCCCTTCCCCAGGTTGCAACTGCTGTCTGTCAACAACTCAACACTTCGACTGGTCTTAACTCAACAACTCAACACTGCAACTGCTCTCCTCCTCCTTTACAGGTTTTATTCTCATCTGACCATTCAATTAGGTCAGCATGATCATTTTGGTTGCACCTATATTTTATCATTTGGTTGAATTGTCCAGACATTTTAATTTAGCTAAGTTCTATGACATATTTACCATGCAATTCACATGAAAATAAAAAAAAAAATACAAAAATTTGTTAGAGTGCGTGATACATGTTGAATGGTTGGTCGATATTTGAATAATTTTTTTTTTATATTTTTTATGAATCCGCAATAAGGGCAGCTTCCGTAACGCAACACCACACTGAATTCCATTATACCAAAGTTGGTGGTTCCGAGAATCAAAGTCTCTCTTCAGATAAATCAGCTAACATACCAATTGAGTCACCTCTTGGTTAGAATCATTTAACTCTCTGTCTTTTCTTGTTAGAAGACTCATAATCATGGTTTTTAAAATTGGACTGGAAAATTTGAGAATCAATCAGGTGACCAGTTTTATTTTATTTCGAACCGTTATTTCACAAAAATTGGTGATTTGATAAGTAAATTGTTGATTTGGATGGTCAAATTATTTAAACCATTCAACCATTTTGGCCGTTTTTATTTTTTTTGTCAGAACAGATCATCCATTCGATTCAAACAATTGAATTGTTTAATCTAAAAACTGGACCCCTAACCGCTTTATTGTCCGATTTAATTTTAAAAGCCTTGCTCACGATAAAATAACACAATAACATTGATATATAAAATTCGCTACACACATAAATAGCGCCTTCCATCAGTTTGCCTTGAAATGATCATCGTGGAGTTTTTAGCTAGAATTATAGGACATGAGATGAAAGTGGCGATAAATGGGACAAGGAAAAACACAGATTTCCTGAAAGTAAAAAATTATGTATATACTCATATATTTAGTTAATTGACAGACTCTACTTTATATATTATTTAAAATATCCTACTGTTTCTAGTTTCTGGTAACTGACATCATCATTAAAAAACTAACGAAAAAAACAAAATGTTAAATTTGCCCTCAACTTACGGCTGCAACTTCCGGTGATGGTGAACAAGCAAACAAAGAGAAAAAACCAGAAAAGTGTATGATGGTGGCAATAGAGTAAAACTGGGTCAAACTGAAATCCATTTTTCCGAATTCAAACAAAATCACTGTTGATCTTCTTTGAATTCACGACCCCGAGCGTTGGCGGCAGCAGCCCCCTCCGCCTCTGGTCTCTCTCTCTTTCTTCTTTCTTTTCTTCTTCCTCTCTTCTCTCTTGTCTCTCTTTGTGTTGGTGCATCTTCCTTTCCTGCCGATGGTTGTGAATCAGGGATCGAGATGTGTCAACGAAACAGAAACTTTCCACATTCCCCACCAGCCCTCTTCTCCCTCCAAACTATGAAACCCTTCAGATATCAGTTTTGAAGTCTCCAACTCTCAGCCACTCTTCTGTCTTCTCAAAGACCTCCAGCCCTCTTTTCCATTGTATCGCTGCATGTGGATTTTGAGGTAAATGGGAGATGAAGAGAGAGGTGGGAGTAGTGGGTATTCAATGGCGGCGGAGGGAAGAGTAAGATGTGGGATGAATTGGAGTAGCAGAGCTGATTGAACTTGTCTGGATTCGTGATATTGTAATAGAGCGCGAGAGCAGATGCTGCTGCGTTTGTTCCATTAAAGGTAAACTACTATCCACACAGCACCGCCATCACCTCCAGCACCGTACGTTGGCCCCATTTCTGTTGGGATCAAAATCGCTCAAACAAGCTTCCGTCATCGGCAACCCAGCTAATGTTGCCATGGTTCGCATGCAAGCCAACGACCGTTATCCCCCAACCCAATGATGCAACTATAGCGTTCGTTTTCGCCCCAGCCCACCAATGTGGAGGAAAAAACAAGGGCGCTGACCTGCGGTTGAAGAAGGGGAAAGAGAGAATGGTTTGGATAGTTGCCATCTCTGCTTCCATTTGAGATTCCCCAAAGAAGCCTTATCCATTCCCAGTCCAAGATGGGTTTGTGAAGAGAATGTTTGATTCGTTTGAGTCGTGGAAGACATCACCGGCGAATAATAATTCCATTTTGGTCCCAGATGCATGCGGCCAACCCTATTTCAGGCGAGCTGTGGTGTTAGGCAAGTTTCAGGCGAGCTTTGGAACATTGTTTTAGCCTTTAGGTGAGTGTTGATTTCAAGCGAGTTTGAGGCAAAAGGTAATATTGGATTTTTAAAAAGATAATAGCATAAAAGGGCAAATTTTGGGGTTTAATATCAACAAAAGTAATAATTTAAAAAAAAATAGGTTAACTTTTTAAAAATAATATCAATAAAGGGCAAAAACATTGTACATCATCTTCTTGCCATTTGTTCACCAGTGTCGCCGCCCTGCCACCACCTGCTATCGTCGTCCACTGCCGCCCGCCTCCGCCTCTGCCTCCGATAACATTGCCGAAGGTGGCGGCAACCGCGTTGGTGGTCATTTCTCTACCCAACGACATTGCTGGAGGCGGAGATGGGCGGAGGCAATGGCAGGCGGCAACAGACGGCGGTACCGGGTGGTGGCGAGTAGCAGCGGGTGACAACGGACAACAACACTGATGAACAAATGGCAAGAAGAAGGTTATGAGCATCGCTTTTGCCCTTTATTGATATTATTTTTAAAAAGTTAATCTATTTTTGAATTTTTTTAAAAAATATTACTTTTATTGATATTAAACTCCAAAAGTTGCCCTTATATGCTATTATCCCTTAAAAAAAATTATATGTCATACGTATCACATGCGTACGAATTTTGATGTCAGCAAGGATAAGAATAAGATTATTCAATTCTCAAAAACAATAAGGGTGATTTAAGACAATAATTAAACAATAAGGATATAGTTTGTCAATTAACTAAACAATAAAATTAATTTAAGAAATTTACCTTATATTAAATTCATGGGGATATATTCTTAGTCTGTCTGGATGCTGCACTCTCTCAGAAACATGATTTTTTGCTAAACAGGAAAGGAGGGAGCTGTTTAGGTTAATTTCTTTCCTTATCTCCCAAAATCATAATTTCTAAATATGATAATTGACTAATTGGGCTTTGGACCGGCCCAACTATATATCCCAACTATATATCCCAAAAATCACAAGTCACAACTGCGTGTACAGCAAGTTCTTATTAAGGATCATTAGATTTTTTATTAGATAGAGGTGATCGTGGAAAACCAAAAAGGGAAAAAAACAAATTAGATCGGAAAATCTGATTAACCAAACCAGTCACACGATACATTACATGTAAATACAAATGTTCAGAATCCATAACTTTGGGAGATGGGCTACTACTCCTGTTATATAGCCCTTTGGATTAAAAAAAAAAGGAGAATGACTGTTCAGCACACCTTAGAATCTTAGTTCGATTGTACAAGTAGGATGAATCCTGTCTATGGATTGATGTTAAATTCACGGACAGGATGCGATTTATAAGAGGGAACTATTAGTACACTATGGAATATTATAATTTCAGAATTCTGCAGTGGATTGCAATGTATTTCTCCGAAAAAATACTGGATAGTATAGGAAAAGGTAGCATGGATGAATCTGAGAAAAGAAAAAACATATAGAGAAGTATGAATACACGGGATGCAGAATTCTGAATTACAGCCCCCCCCCTATAAATTACATCCTGCCCACGAATTTGGTATCAATTTATGGTCAATATGCATTCCCCTTGTATTATAGAGTTATAAAATTCTGATCTGGGCTGATTGGTCATTCACCCAAAAACATTTGATTCAAATTAAGGAGTGCAGCTTGGCTTGGCTTGGCTTGGCTTGGCTGTGATTGAGCCAAAATCTCAACTCATGGCGGGTGAGGGGTGAGGCATGCAGAGATGAATCCCGAGTCTCTTCTTACAACCAACAAGAGTCAGAGTCAGATTCAGAGACCTTAAATAGCCAGTTGGCACCTCGAGAGTCTAGAGTTTAGAGGCTGAAAGTGTGAAAGACTGAAAAACGTTTCATGTTCTGGAGAACATCCTCCGGTCGTTGTAAGTTGTAATAGTGTAAGCATGGAATAATTGGTGCAAATTCTGTGTCCACTCAATTTCAGGCTTGGATGTTACAGTTGTTGTTGGACATATTATGAATTCTAATTCTAATTAGACAATTTCACACAATACTGTTTTTTTTTTTTGGGTAAAACAAGACTGGAGTAAAACCATAGTACAAAAGAAATTAAACCAACTCAATTGGATGCTTCTGTAGAGTTATTATCTTTATTCATTCTTTTATTCATTATTTTCTTTTATTCTCTTTTATCCTTTACTAGCTGAGCTTGGCATTCTGTTATTGAGCTGGCAATATTTTTTTAGATTTCTTTTCTGTCAAGTTTGTTAGTTAGTTGGGGATTATTTTTGTATATAAACACTGCTTTTGTAACCTTTTCGGGTGTAGAGAATATACTGAAATTCTCTCCATTTTCTTCTTGCTTTTACTTTTGTTCATGGTATCAGAGCATCAAGATCTGGTGCCTGAGTTTTTCTTTTGATTGATTAAAGAAATTTCTTATTAACACTATGGATGAAGAGGTGGATACCTCTGTTACTTGAAATGGTCGAAATACGACTGGCCCTGGAGCTGTTGCAAAGATTATGAAAGAGTTAGCCTACAACTTGAACGGAGATCCTTTCTTCTTGCACAGTTCGGATCATCCTGGAATGATGCTAGTTACAACACCATTAATTGGAAACAACTACCTCACCTGGAGCAGATCTATGAAGATAGCTCTAGGTGTGAAGCTGAAGCTGGGTTTCGTACATGGAATGATTGCTCAACCAAATGAAGGAACAACAGAGTTTGAGCTATGGACAAGGGTGAACTACATGGTAACTTCCTGGGTCCTTAACTCAATATCAAAAGAAATAGTAGATGCTTTTCTATATACTACTACAGCTAAGGAACTCTGGGATGAAATTGCTGAAAGATTTGGTGAAAGTAATGTGTCTTTACTGTATCAAATCCAAAGAGATATAAGTTCAATATCTCAAGGGAATGAATCAGTAGCTAAGTATTATACTAGACTTAAAAGGTTGTGGGACGAATTGACTTGTTTAATGCCTATTCCACCTTGTACATGTGGTTCTACTAAGGCAATTGCCGATTTGTATTCATTCAATAGATTAATGCAATTTCTGATGGGTTTAAATGACTATTATGATAATATAAGGAGTCAAATCCTTGTAATGGAACCCTTACCCTCAGTGAACCATGCTTATTCCTTGGTTCTCAAAGTTAAGAAACAGAGAGAAATACACATAGCTTTTAATGAGAACATAGACTCTACTGGGTCATTTGCTAAAACCCAAAACACCAATCAACCATATAGAAGGGATGGAACTAATAAGGGAAATGCTAAGAAGATAGACATGGGTAGGAAGGATAGGGATAGCAAGTATTGTGATCATTGCAATGTGAAGGGACATTCCATCCTTATGGCTACTCATATTATAAACAACACTACCCTCTTCATTGTTAGCTTAGAAATCTCCATTTGAAATCCTATTTCATAAACCACCAGATTATACCAATTTAAGATGCTTTGGTTGCTTATGCTATGTGACAAATACATTACCTCATAAAAACAAATTTGATCATAGAGCATTTAAGTGTATATTCATTGGGTATAGTCCTGGCCAAAAGGCTTATAAATACTATGATTTGGAAAATCATAAAGTTTATGTGTCAAGAGACATAAAATTTTATGAGCAAATTTTCCCTTTCAAAACTAATTCAGTTTCTGTTGACAGAAATCCATCAATTGTTTTACCACTACCCTCTCCAGATAATATTTCAAATCTTTTACCAACACCTACATCAGATGTATCATCACCTATACCAACATTAGATGAGCCCAATGAAACACCTGATATTTTGAATTCACCAACCTCTGAACCAGCAACAAAAACCATTGATCCACTTTATGATTTACTTCCTGAAATTACAGAACTAGAAACTACAGTCCCAGTTAATACATACAACCTACCCCCTATCAGACATAGTACTAGAATTAAAAAGAAATCAACATGGCTTACAAAATATGTTACTAATTTGACTTGCAGCAATGTTAGAACTACTGACAGAATCCTCAATCAGTCACAGGTTCATGCATCAACACCTCACACACCTCCAACATATCCATTTATTCAATCACCTTCACTTTCTGCATCATATTTATCATTTTTAGCTAATGTGTCAAATATTCAAGAACCAACTTCTTATAATCAAGCCATTACTAATGCTGAATGGATTAAAGCAATGAATAAAGAATTAGAAGCTTTAGAGAAAAATGAAACTTGAGAACTCACAGAAGGAAAAAAGGGCTATTGGTTCAAAGTGGGTGTATAAAGTAAAATTGAATCCAGATGGTAGTGTGCATAGATACAAAGCCAGGCTTGTAGCCAAAGGATTTCACCAGGAGGAAGGGATTGACTATTTTGATAGTTTCTCTCTTGTGGCCAAAATAGTAACTGTAAGAATTTTTCTTGCAAATGCAGCATCTAAATCATGGCCCATCCATCAATTGGATATCAATAATGCATTATTGCATGAGTATTTGGAGGAGGACGTTTACATGCAACCTCCAAAAGGGTATTTTAAGGCTGCTAAGGGTCAGGTCTGTAAATTGAAGAGATCACTCTATGGGCTTAAACAAGCCTCAAGACAATGGAATATTGAATTTAGTGACAAAATTAAAGCTTTTGGTTTCCATCAATCAACTCATGATCATTGTTTATTTGTTAGGCACACATCTAACTCGTTCGTTGCACTGTTAGTGTATGTAGATGATGTGTTTCTAACAGGTACTTTAGAAGCAGATAACATTTCAGTCAAACAATACTTAGATAAGTCGTTCACTATCAAAGATCTTGGCTATGCCAAGTATTTACAGGGTTTGGAGATTGCTAGAAGTTCTTTAGGTATTGTTCTTAACCAAAGAAAATACATTCTTGACATTCTAACAGATACTAGACTCGTAGGTGCTAAATTAGCTAAAACACCTTTCCCTAAGGGTCAAAAGCTTTGTGCAAATAAATGACCTCCACTAGCTGAACCAGAAAGATAAAGGACCTCTACAGTAGCTAAGTCAGTTCGTGAACTCTCCATGTTAGTCACACTGGGAAGCTACAATGCATTTGCTTAGATATCTAAAAAGTTGTCATTCTAAAGGTCTTTTTTATCCATCAGACAATTCTCTTAAATTGGAAGCTTTCAGTGATGCAGACTGGGCCTCCTGTTCTAAAACCAGAAAATCCTTAACAGGTTTTTGCATTTCTTTGGGATCAGCTCTTGTTTCTTGGAAAACAAAGAAACAAACAACAGTCTCAAGATCATCAGCAGAAACAAAATATAGGAATTTAGCAGCAACGGTTTGTGAACTTCAATGGATCTCCTATGTTCTCAAGGATTTTGGCATTCAATTAAAACTTCCAATTCCTCTTGGTGTGACAATCAAACTGTTCTACACATCACTGCCAATCCAGTGTTTCATGAAAGAACAAAACACCTAGACATTGATTGCCATGTAGTTAGAGAGTAGTTCAAACAATGCTTCATCAATCCTCAACATATTTCTACTCATCACCAAGTAGCTGATGTTTTTATAAAGCCACTTTATGGTTCTCAATTCAGCAGCTTCATGTCCAAGTTGGGTTTGCTTGATATCCACCAAACTCCAACTTGAGGGGGGGGGGGGGGGGGCGTAGAGTTATATTCTCTTTTATCCTTCACTAGCTGAGTTGGCATTCTGTTATTGAGCTGGCAATATTCCTTTAGTTTTCTTTTCTGTCAAGTTTGTTAGTTAGTTAGGGATTATTCTTGTATATAAGCACTGCTTTTGTAACCTTTTTAGGTGTAGAGAATATATTGGAATTCTCTCCATTTTCTTCTTGCTTTTACTTCTGTTCAGCTTCTAATCTAATTTCTCACTGTCAGTCATTGGTTATCCAACCAATCCAGCCTATACACGGTAATACTAAATTACTAATAGCCGTCTTGAACGAGATCGGCTTCCATTAGTCTTTTGATACCTTGCATCCGAAATATTTTCTCATGAAATAAAACACATAAATACGAAGACATTTTTAATGTAAGGCAGTAAAGAAGCCGATTCCGTCAAAAACACTTCAATGTACTTCCACCAAACCTAGTCCTCCGTAACCCTTACCCTAATTCATGTACAAGTTTCATTTAAAATCCCAACACGCCAAAAGCAATTACTCATTTTTTTAGGTTTTTTTTTTTTAATCCTTCGATGCCGATTTAACAAAGAAACATAAATAACCGAGTACATGGTTATGGGCATTGGGTGAAGGAGAACATAGTGATAGTAATATTTATAGCGGTTTGAAGTTTCATTTTCCAGAATCCTCTTATTCTTCATCTTTTCGCCAATTTTACCTTTCTGCGCATGATTGATTAATATATGTGTTCTTATAAGTTATTGATTTTAAGGCTCAGTTTGGAAAGCGTATAAATACAAATTATACAATATAAATATATATAAAAATATCAATTGATACCTAAATAATTAATATCATCCTGTAAGGTGGATAAATAATTTATCCACGGATAATATTCTCTCCCTTTACTCAGATAACCTATATTACACAAGAATGTTGAAAGATCACTTGGTTTTACCCGTGCGGTTAAAGTGAAAATGAACAGAATCTTACATAAATTCCTTGAGTATATATTAACCTACATATAAAGACAATATTGGATCATTTAAAAGGGCTCCGGAACTCCATGTTCTCATGCTTCATTTTATGTAATTTCCCTGCATCACCCACCAATGTCATAATGCAATCAATGATAGTGAGTTAGAATCTGAGACAATCGTAATAATGTCTTCTCCCACGGAAATCTTACAAATGGGGCCCCTGGTTGCCTCTAACAAGTCAGAGCCAAATTTATATTTCACCCTTAAAACTACTAATAACATAAAATTGGTCCTTCTACTAATTAATTAGTTAGTCAGTCATATATACTTCAAATATTAATTAATGTACTTTAATATATAAATTGCCGAGTCCATATATATATATATATATGCATTAAGATAAAAATCAAGGTTATAAAAGATTAAAGGGGGAGACGAAGCGGTAGACTCAAATTAAAAGTTTAAAAATTATGAAAATAAATAATTGAAGTTTTATATAATTATTTGTCACTTAATATATCAATGGTTCAATAATTATTGATTGTTCAAATCTTTTCATCAAGATTACTTGTAAGAATTATAAAGTCTAAGGCTCTAAGCTAATTAGTAACTATTGTTTATGCGTAGGAATTTTACTTTTTTTCTTCAATCTTGAAATTTTGAAAGTTTTAAGCAAATCTTGAAATAAATTATACTCATTTCCATGGCTGTTATGATAAAACTTCATTAATGGTTATGACAAGAGTTGTTCAAATGGATCCAAATTCAATATATATTATGAGTTTATGACAACATGGCAACATGTATCCAAGCATCTCATCAGTTATCACAGCACTTACTATCCGAAAGTGAAACTAAAAGAAAGTAACATGCCAACACCTCTGAGTCTCTAACCTCCCACAAATCTGCCACCCCACTTAAATGATAGTTTGAGACAAAAAAATAAGAAAAAAGTGAAAAGGAGGAGGGAACCTGTATGCAAGATTCAAGAAGAAGAAGAATAAGAACAAAAAGAAGAGGAGGAAGACCTGTATGTAGTCGCACAATTTGATTTTCTCCAATATTCTTGTCTTCTTGAATCTTGAGTTCGGTTTGAGAATTAGAATATAGAACAGAGAACAGTAGAAGAGAAATGAGTTCGGTTTTCTTGAGTTCAATTGAAAAATGAAAACATATAAATGAGATTTTGGTCGATGGAAACCCTATATTTTGGTGTTTTTACTTTTTATTTTAATTTTTTCCAAAGTTGCCCATACTAAAATCCAATTTTCCCCACTCAAAACCCCTTTGACTTAAGGCTACCACTTCATGTAAATTGAGGCGAAAGGCCAAAGGTCTACACCTAAGAATGGCAACGGGGTAGGGCGGCAACAAGGTTATCCCCATCCCTATCCCTATAGGGATCCCCATTCCCCGTGATTTTTTATAACATTAATCATTTTGTTTTTGTTTTTTATTTTATTTAAAAAAATAAAAATAAAATAATTAAGATTTACAATCCTATTAGAAAAGATTCAAACATATTCTACCATATTTTTAAAAATATTAGTATATAGATATATGTGTACATATACATATATAACAAATGCATACATATATACATATATATATTAGTGGGGATCCCACGAGGGGGATCAGGGTCCCCACAGGGCAGGGAGTGCTCTCCTTGTCCCCGCTAACAGGGATGAAAATTTTCCCATCCCCATCTCCGCAGGGGAAATCATTCCCATCCCCACCCCATTCGAGGTGGATCCACATAGGGATTGGGGAAATGGGAAAAAATTGCCATCCCTACCCACACCTCACTAAAACTGAGGTTACCCCTTGCTCTGATATTGACACTACCGAGGCATGGCGAAATTTGGTCAATACCATTCACTCACCAACCATAATCATATATCACTTGGACTAGTTGGGAAGTGGGGACAATTCAACCAAATCCGGCCCGACCATTATCGATCAAGCGTAGTACCACATATGGTTGAGTGCTGGTATATATATTTGCTCAATTAATTGATCTTAGCTTAGCACAGATTACCTGGTTTGGACCAGGCATGTTGCGCTGTTAGTGTTGCACCTCCATCCTTGGTATCCTTTCATAATGAACCGTCCGTCCCCACCCTACCCTTTGCATGAAATCAGAAACGGTAAAACGTTGAGCTGTTGTTGCTTCAGTACTGGCTAAGTTATGTTATACTTCCACCGGTACGAGTTCAAAGCAAAATTAGTAAATATAACGCAATAAAAACCACAGCGTTGAATTTGCTGTCTGTTGTCCAAACAAGGACAACAGAACAGACTCCCCCATCGATATTTCACAAAATGGAGGAAGAGAGTGGCATAGGCCTCAAATAGCATCTCTGATTTACCTGGATTCACGACATTACATATCATCCGGCCTCAATTAGTAGTACGGTTTGGGCCCACGAAGTTTGAAGTTTTGATCCAACCCGGGTCCATTAGATCAAAGATCCATTGGGAATGGGGTCCAACCTTTACGAACTTGGGCACAAACCCAACTCGTTGACAGTTGACATCCTACTAAAGAGTAAAATCATCCCACATCGTGGGCCCCAACTCCTTCCATCATTCAAATGGATAGCAAAACTATTTGAGAAAAAGTCAAGGAGAGAGAGAGAGAAAGAAGAAGAAAATGAAAATTGCCCATCTTCCCATTTTCACGTGGCTTGCAGTCGTCGCAGAGGTCCGTTGGCTTCAACTCCATCATCAGTTGGAATAGTCATTATGTAAAATAGCATTTTAATTTTTACAGTGGAGACTTGCCAGTCAGGATAATGAATCATAAATCAGCACAACAGACACAATAACGGCCCTTTTGGGGGAGAGGAGGCTTCTCTTGAAGTTTGAGCCATGCATTTGCCTTTGCCTTAGTGCAGCTGTGTAGCTAGCTGTGTGCTCTCGATAAAAAGATAAAAAGGAGTTTAAACGGTAATAAAGAAAGACTGTCTCAGAAGCATTATTCATGGATAACAAAGTCAGAGCTTGGGACGACCCTTCTTTTCTTTCATGATAAAAAGAAAATTAAATCCAAGGGGCAAGTCGCAACTCGCAACAGATGAAATTAAAAAGAGGATGAGAGTAGTAGTCCTAATAAGTAATAATGGTCCCCCACAACCAAAACACATTATAACAATGGTCCCATCCCCACAAATGGTCCCCCAATATTTATTAATATTGTCTCACCTCCCTACCCTGCTCTGCTGCTTTTCCATCCCCATGGAAGAGCTTTGGGAGCTTAGCTTGGCCTTGGGTATCTATCTATCTATCTCGTGACTGTGAGTGAACCAGACTCCACTCTCCACAAGAAGTCTTGCCTGCAGTGAGGTCAATTGTTCGACTTCGGCCCACAAAGGAAATGAAAATCTGGAACCCAAATAATGAATTTGCTACCACTAGCTCAGACTTCAGACTCAGACTCAAACTCTAGGCCAGGCTCAACTCAATGCAACGAGTAGGACAGTAGAAGAGAAGCCTGACAAGTAAAATCGTAATGAAATGAAATTATCCATGAATATAATGGAGTCACTCGGTCATGATGAATACCTACACTAAAATGTACTTGGGACTTCGTATGGTCATAGATAAAAGAGAAAAAGAAATAAACAAAAGGAAAAAGAGAAAAAAAAAAAAAACTCTGCATCTTCAATCATGAAACCTACGTACATGTACATGATAGCATCACAGCATGGCTGGTTACCGAACTACCAATAGGTCGAATACAGATACGTCTGCAGAAGAACAGAAGTACAAGCTGCTCTGTGAAACGGAAAAAATGAACTCCTCGGACTCAGTGGGATATTATGGAGATGGGTCTTCGCACTTCGCAGTAGTGACTCGTTGCAATTTTCATTTTTCAGTCGGTTTTCATTTAATTAACATTCAACAAATTAAAATAGAGAAAATATACAGTCATTCCACAGTTCCTCCTCTCTGTGATCTAACAATTATTCCTGAATCCTTCATGTACAACACTATCATATATGTGGAGAAACAAAGAAGAGGAGAAACCCTATTATTTTTAAATTATCTTTTTCAAAAGATCTAGTGAAACGAGAAATTAGGGTTTTGGAAGGACAGTTTGGTGGGATCAACTCAACCAAGAATAACAAAACACAAACACAAAAGCCGTCTGAGATGATATTGCTTTCTCAGTCGCATGCAGATTGCAGTAGCAGACAATCAAACCTGTAAAAAAAGAGGGGGGTGAGAGGATGGTGAAAGACGGAATGCGATATGAAGGGAAATAATAAGAGAAGAAACAACATAATAAAGAGGTCGATCGTTTCACATTTAAGAGAGTTTAGGGTAACACAACACAAACAAAAAGAAACAGGTGCAGTTAAATCAGGTGGGTATACATGTTTGCTATACATCGTTACCTCTTCATCACCTGCATAATAGAAGAGAGCAGCACAGATGAAATGGAGAGTCCCCATAGAGAGAACATCACATGGGTTTTACAAAGAGAAGCCGACAGAGCTTTGTTGGCAGGATGCCCACCTCCATTAAAAAAGAAGAGAAAACGAGAGAGAGGAGATGGATTTCCTTTGGTGGAGGTGGACAGAATGCCAATAAACTCTGTAAGAAACCCTTTGCCAAACCCACATGAAACTAAAATAACCTCCTTCCTTTTCCTTCGCCAAAGCCCACATGAAATTAAAAACCTCAACTCATTTTCACCATGTTAGAACATATATACAGCGTGAGAGAACCGATGAGAAAGAGGCAAGAGTGGCTACAGGTGGGGGCTCTTTTTGAGGGAAAGAGGTAAATGTTTGTGTACACGAGAGAGAGAGAGAGAGAGGGAGAGTTTTGAGTGAGGTGCACGCATGCAAAGCACACAGAGAAGCAGAAGAAGAAAGGGAAAGAGGAGAAGAACAAGCAAGGGAGAAACGGTCTACGGTAATATCATAATAAGTGAGAGTCAGATAGAGAGAGAGAGAGAGAGAGAGAGGGGGGGGGGGGGTAATTAAGGGAGCTCAGAACTATAATCAGATGGGATTGTTCCCTCCCTGGCACTGGACAATGGACATGGAGAAGAATCATACATCCCTCGTTACTGCTGCAAAAACCCACCATCAATCTTTCTTACCTTCCTCACCCACAAATCCCCTCTCCCCCTCGTTTCTGATGCAAAAACCTCTCTCCCCGGCCCCCTCTAGCTAATAGCTATACAACATTCCCAAATAAAATAAAGAGAAAACTAAATTTAAAAGGAAAATACGCTGATTATGGAAACTTCCTCCTGCTCATAAAAAAACACAAAACAAACAGCATTATAAAACAGATTACTGCAACCACACAGTGTTATCATACGCGTTTATCTGCACCATTTAATTATAACTTGATTCCCAAGATCAGACAAAAATTAAATGAGAACAAGATTCATTAAACAGTACTTGTAGAACTTGGAATAATCATGGTCTGCTCCGTATGCCATCACATGTTTGTGTATCAAGTATGATGATGTATTTTATTAGCTTAAGTGGGCGTTACAGAAACCAAAACGTATCGTTGTCCTGGCTTGGGATTCTGTTTATCACTTATGGGCACTTGGTTCTTTTCATACTACTGACTACTGAGTGGTTTGGCTTAGCTAATTAATTAATTAATATATAATTGGATTCGTTTAATAAGGTTTTTGGTCGATTTCGTTAGTTAGGTTATCAAAAGATGAGATATATAACACTTATCTTAATGAACAGTTGACCAATGACTTCATTGGATATGAAATATGAATAAAAGGAAGAGAGAAGCTGAAAAAAGTTTGAACAGTCAAACTCAAAACTCACTTCACCTTTACATCTGGCACATTTTGGGTCAATAATAAATAAACTCAGACTTGGGTTTTAATTACTAATTATTACATTGCGAGAATTTATTCACACGCGCTCCCTTAATTAGGGGCCGGGACGGGACCCGGTTTAGTAGCAGAGACTAGACAGAGAGATCAATATTCAAAGGTACCATCTATCTGTATCAGAAAGAACCTTGTTACGTGATCCTAGCCATCCATGTGGAATAAAAAGTACTGTTCAAGCTAGATTAAAGATACTAATTACAGTGTATTACTATTAATATTTTAATGGTGCACGTGTAATCATTCAAACTTCAAACTTCAAAGTAGGTACATTGGTACACCAAACAAAGCAGATTAATTAATATAAAAAATAAATAGGAAATTTTGAAAAAGTGAAACCTAAAAAAAAGAAAGGTGAAAAGGAGGAGATAAAAAGGGCAGAGAAAAGAATGCACGGAGAGAGGAGATAGGAATGAGCTACCCAGACGGAGGGTTTGGGTCATTGGATGGTGAATGGTGATGGACTGATGGTGGTGGGTAAATCTGAAATCCTCCCGTTTGTCGTCTGATACGTCTCATTCATTACGCCCACAGCCCCACGCTCTTCTTGCACTGTTCTTTTTATTTATTTATTTAGAATCTTTTTTTTTTTTGTGTGTGGGGTGGGGTGGGGTGGGGTGGGGGATGGGGGGGGGGTCTTCTCTTGCTCACTTAATTACTAATAATAAAAATTCTCACCAGCCCCTTACCTGTTTCTTAGCAGGATTCATTAAACCCAAACCCTCCCCCTTCTCCAACATTTATTGGCTCAAATCTACCACCAGCTAAACCCTATCGATTACCCATTTCAAAATAAAGTAAGCCCCCCTCCCCCACGTAGGAGAAAGAAACAACAAATAACAAATTTTCATCTCACTATTCGCTGACCAGTAAATCCTCACTAACACAACAATAAACAATAAACAATAAATAGGGTATAATGCACGTGACTGTATCAGTGGACTCCTAAATCCTTTTTATGATTGGATCATTGAACCATGTGAAAGCTTTCCACTTTTTTATTATTCCTTTTGTGTTCTTGTTTCATCTAATCTCATCTTTGAAGTATCCCATAGGAATTCATCAAATCCATGTTCCATGTTCCATCCAATAACATGCACCTTTAGATGAATAGCTCATTAAGGGGCGTTTTATAGTATGGATGAAAAATTGGTGAATGTGGACTGGTCCGCATCATATCTTGTAGTAAAAGCTTATTCACACTATATCATAGTTCACAGATATTCTGAATTATGAATAGATTGTGTGGACAGAAATATTTCACATTCACAGTGGTGTTTTATAGGTGTGGTGTGAAGTGGTCCACACCATATTTTTTTGTTCTATATTTCTCATATACAGTTGATCATGAATGTCTAATTTTTGTATTTTATATAAATAAATTGAAAAAATGCATCAATAAAATAATATGCAGGCAACAATGCATTTTTAAATCATTAAAAAATATTATTTTATTGACAAAAATATTAAAAAATTAAATTTTAAATAATGAAAAAAGAATAGAGAAGGAAAACCATTGGACTTGTACTAGATTTAACATTAAAAATTATTATTTTATTGATAAAATATTAAAAATTTAACACAAGTTTTGTGTTGATTGTTTTGAAAGACCTTATTAATATTATTTTATTAATAAAATATTAAAAATTTAAAAACTATTTTAAGAATGGGGACTATCTACACATAGCAAAGAGTCTAGATCTCATGCCCACACAAACTTTGCCCACATTATCTCAGCCACACATGGAGAACATTTCAACCTTTATATAGTATTATGCAGGGGGATATGTTCCCAATTCACAAGGGATAGCGTGTTGTGAGTAGACATGGGCATAGTTCTCATGAACAGGAGATCTCAAGTCCATAGTAAAACATCATATCTTATCCTGGATATAACCAAAACGATCATATCTACGATATTTACACATTACCAAACGCCACCTTAATTATAAAGTCTATCATATCATATGTCTCTATTCCATATATTTGTATGGCATAGGAGATGAGCATATATACACTGATCACGTCCTGGGCCCTCATCCAACCTCAACCCCTTTTTTTTCTATAAAATTTTAACAGTTTATTCAATTCAAATCCTTCTCCTTCATAAAGTATAGAGACTTTTCTTTTTCTTTTTCCAGTCAAATCTATCCGATTTTTGGTTCTCAGAAAAGAAAATGATGGGAGAAGTTGAAGTATCTTTTCTTTTTTCTTTTTCTATTTTTTCTATGTGGACCAATGAGTGTGAGTGAGCGAGTGGGAGAAAGGGGGGTGGGGGGGAGGGAGGTTTACAGGTTGGAACTTCTGCTTATTGCACTGCTCGATGCATGGAAGTCCTCATTTTTCATGATTAATGTGAGCTATTGGGCTGAAGCACAGCAGAATCCAATCTCTCGTAAAGCTTAAAAGTTGGATGCCAAATATTTCCAACACCTGCAGTGGTATAATTATTGATTCGTCTCAATAATTTTACCCTCTGAATCTGGAACGGGATAGAATTTATTATAATTGTTACATGTTAGTGTCGTAATTTATTACAAGTTTGTTGATCAGTTTCATTCTAATAATTAGTGAATATTAAATTTAATGCTACATGTCCTTTATAAGGTGGAATAGTTTAGTGAGCTTCACTAGATATTCAAATTTAATTAATAATAAATCCTGCTGTCTATTTATAAAATGAATGTTAAATGGTGAAAAATAACTCGTTGTTTATCTGTACATTTTTATAATAGATAGATAAGTATGAGGAGTGCTAATAAATGTACTAATTATGATTACATGTGCATGGCTTATGGCTACTGGTTAGCATATATGAGAGAGAGAGAGAGAGGTAATAGTTGAATCTGTTGATCCAGATGCACCGGCACGCGTAGCAGTAGTAGATTAGTAGAGTGGGCACAGGCAGGCGTTGACAAGAGAGAAATGGAAAGTTTTACTCCTCTTTCACACATCTGTATGCTGTAATGTAATCATTTTCCTTTTAGGTCTTCAAACTAATATTAATTTAAGACTCCTCTACATGACTACAATGCCTGAAACTGAAAGGAAGCCATTCAAACTTAAATTAGGACCAGCCCCCACCCCCTTCCCGTTCAAACTAAACCCAGCTCGATCTGGCCAGCTGGCTTTATCATCCTTCTTGTGACTTGTGAGTTAGTGAAGCATACTCTGGGTCTCGGGGAAGGATGATTTGGGAAATGAGAAAGGAATGGGAAGCTAGGCATGTGAGAGAACAGAGGACTGATGGAGAAGAACAGTGTCTGTAACGTGAGCGATGATAATCATAATATACATGCTCTGCACAAAAAAGAAAAAAAAAATGCATACGTATATAAGGCCCAGAGAGAGAGAGAGAAAATGAGGTGAGAAAGAGAATTTGTTGTTTTTATTAATGAAAAAGAGAAAAAGAACTGGACAAGGAAAAGACGTGTCTTTTTGTAGGAAGATATGAATGAATGATGAGGGTGATGACAATGGTGGTGATGGTGACGGAGGGGTGGGTGTTTCTTTCTTTCCAGTGCGAGGCGTGCGGCTACCATGTGACACCATGCATCCTTCATACTTCATACATACACCCATACGTGATTCATTCTACAAAATCCCATCTGTATCCATTAACATAGAGAGTCATAGACCTTTCGTTTGTCTCCACTCTGGAGTGGATAATACATAATACAGGTATTGTATTTATAAACAATGATTTGCTTTAACTAGCTAGCGTTGCATTCTGTTCATGCACCATTGGTTATTCATCCTCTTCCTCTCTCCTCTAAAATCAAAAGCAAATGAAAGCTCAATTTTGAAAGAATATAAATACAAACACGTATAATATAAATATATACAAAATAAAACAAAGTATAAAATTTATTTATATTCCTTCCAACAATCCAACCTGAGCTAAATAAATGAAATAGTATCAATTATGTATGAATTTATAGTATGTACGTATCTGAATTTCCAACAATCTAAAATACAAATCTCCGTTTTTCACAGCAGAATATGGAGTTGAGGTAGAAATGGAAACTGGTGGGGGACCTTGTGGTTCAAGACTTGGAGTTGAGATGTTAGTGAGTGGTGAGAGTACATATGTAACAAGTTAATCGATGACAGGATAGTAGGAAATATTCCGTGTCAATGAGAGGGAGTCAGTGAGAGGAAGGGCATTCACGGACCACGGTTCACAGTTCAAAGTTCACACGCACCCAAAATAAAATTGAAGACTGGAATGGGTAGGAGTAGGACATCTCAGACTCAGAGTACAAAGTTCACTCCAAATCTCAGCCTGTAGTACTAGAAAGTGTAAACTTAACCCACATTCCATCAGTCTCGTCACTGTGACTTTCAATGGACAATATCGTTTTTCTCAGATTTTACAGTACAACACTAATATTGCCATCTATGTTCCTATTCTTTACTTTTCCATTAATTTATTTCTTTTTTAAATTTTAAAACATTAAACATCTTGATACAATGCTCTGGCCTCTAGGTGGTTGGTTGTTCTTAGAATCCGGAAAGCTGCAAGTCATGAAAATAATAATAAAAAGAAAAAGGGAAGCCTGATTCTGCGTTAAAACTTAACCGCCCATCTCTGCCCAAACCAAACGGGGGAATTATCTCTGCCCAATCCAGACATCCTTGGAATCCTAAGGCTATATGTCTGCTCGCCCCTGATCCCTTTTCAATTCTCCCACGCCCCCACCCCTAAAAAAACTTGTCACCTTAAGGCTGTGTTTGATACTTTTTACTTCGGTGAAAAAATAAGTGAGAAACTGAAATTTGAGAGAAATATAATAGAAAGGTTATCACCTTTTTCCCCCCTCAACTGTCTGTTTTTCTATCAAACCATATTTATTCTTTTGTGTGACGGTATGGGCCTATTCTACTTCCAATGAAATTGCCGTGCTTAAGATTGATGACTATTAATTATTCCGAAAATACAATAAATTCAATATCAACAAATAATAATCATTGCGGAAATTGGAAAAAGAAAACATTTTATAAATTGAGAGAAATTGTAAGCTACGGTGAGTGAATGGGTCAGATGGATGGATCAACAGTTAAATTGTATCGGGCCATTGAGTGAATGGGCTTTTGTAATATAGTATTATAGGTTGACGGTAACTTAGAATTGTCACCGGATTACTCGTCTAATTGGCCTAATTGACGACGGATTGAAAACACTAATATTGAAAACACTAATATTTATTGTTTTCAGAAACAAAACCAATTTATTTTTCCCTTTGAAAACAAAAACAAAATTCAAGAACATATTTTTGTTTTTTTTTTGCTGATGTGGAGATTCTGAAAACAAATGAAAACAAAAACATCCCCCCTTAAATGGCTACAATTTCTTAGTTTGGCCTTTACAGAAATTGTTTGTTGGCTGTTTATTTATATACTTGGCATCGTAGAATTATAAAAGTTGAAATATGCTAATACATTTAAGGCTGTAAGTCAAAGGCGTTAGGTTAGGTTGTAGGCAATCCTAGTCCAACCAGAGGTTTTGAACCCCTAACCCTGACCTTGATTCAACCTAAAGTCCCTCAATTCTAACCTAATCCAAAGTTGGCCAAAGTTGGGTATGGCTCAAGTTGAATACAGCCTAACCTTTCTCATATCTTCCTAAAATCTCTCAAATTTTCAAGATCTAATTCAAATTGTATAATTATATATTGATCATATCTTTTAGGTTCTGTTTGTTTTCAGGTGAGTAATTTATCCTAGTAAATGCACTTATCAAGATAAGTACTTTCCAGATAAATACATTTATTTATGTTCTTTTCTTCCTAAATAAATTTCTCCTATTTTCATGTTCACCCTTATACCTTTTATTTTCAAAACATATTCAAGGAGTATTTTTGTCTTATTAATTTTAGCGCCTTTTCCTTCAAGTGGAAAAGTAACCTATCCACCTAAAAGTGTAAGAGTTTTTTATTAAGTAGTAAAAAAATAAAAATTTACTGGAGAAAAGCTAGAATGAAAGGTCAACCGCCCTGACCCGAAGTGACCTTTTTGTTCGGATTGTGTTTGGGCAAACCTGGCTGAAGTATAAGCCCTAATTGGTAATTCCATTAGGGTCTTATCAGTAGGGATGGCAATTTCATAAGAATTTTCGGGTATTCGATCCGTTCTGACCCTAATAGGACCTGTTTATTAAAACCCTATAAGGTTTAAGACAGGTTTGGAATTTTAGATTAAACCTTAAGGGTTTGGGTTTTGACTTTAGGGTATCCAATACTTGATACCTGGGATGCATAAATGTGAACCTATTATATTATATATCGCACACAAATTTATAAATTTTAAGTATTAAGATAATTATTCTATTATTAATATTTTATTTGTATAAATTTCTTGGGATTAAAATCATCGTTTGATGTAAGTTTGGATTTAATAAATTGTTTATTTCATTTTGTTATAAAACCATCATTTGATGTAAGTTTCTTTTAATATTTTTAGTTGGAATCATTAATCATATATATAAATTGATTGTTTTAATGAACATAATAAGTTAATAAAATCTATTTTATTTTGTTAAATAACATAAAAAAGTGGTTTAAAGTAAGATAAAACAATCAAATCGGGACAAATTTGATTGTTTATAAAACAATACCTAGATAGCACTGAATAGCACTTTGGCGATGTTCCATTTACAGCCTTACTCGGCAGTACTCGCAGTGGATAGCACTTTGGCGATGTTCACACTTCACAGGCAATTACTTTTTTACCCAAAATATCAATCCGTTAAGGGATGAATCGCCGTTTGATATAACAGCTGCATATACTGACTGAAAAGTTTATTACTTTGTCGTTTAGTGAACAAGTTTTTAAGAGGTTGTAGGGCTCCTTGATGACTGCAAGTGAAATAAATTGGGTAGTTGAATACACCCTTCAAAATTTTATTATAATTTATTTTATGTTCCTGGCTACATTTTCGATACTAAAATAAAGTTAAAGCCCAAACTTCAGGAGTGCAATTTGGGCAAACTCAAAACTTGAGCCCGGCCAATTCAGCCCACTGGACTTGAATGTTAAATCCTTTGGCTGAGAAAGGGCCTAAAATTTTGGGCTTTTTGACTTTTTGATTTGAGTCCAGCCTATAACTCTACCCCAACCTAAATACAAGGGGCTTCAGATTATAAATAAATATGCATCTCTTTATATATAAAATTTCAATGAAGGTGGGTTAATCTTAAGCCAGGCCTGGCCTGCCTGACATGCATCCCTATCAAACTTACATCAGACCATTCTTGAATGGGATGGTATGTGTATGTGGTGTTTCTGAATTTGAAAAAATAAATAAATATAAAGAAGAAGAAGAAGAAAGAAAAAGGATTGTATGTGCTCGAACTATCAAGATCCATTCTGTTTACAATGTTACAAAGCACTCTAAATTTTTAGTTTTCTTTTTTTTTTTTTTTAAGTAAAAGTTATTGCCTCTTTTTTCTTATTCTTTGGTCCATGGGCTAGACAACAACGGGGCATAAGAGTTGAGGTCTAAAGCAAGGTCTTAAATTTTGGAAATTTCGTCTACGTTATTAATGTTCTTATCATTAATATTTTGCATATTGTATAGTATTATGCATTTATATTATCTATTTTGTGGGTTTTGCATGAAAAATATAAATCTCAAAATAAATTATCCAATTTTTATATATAAAATTCTTTTCAACCAAGGTGGGTATTTTCAGTCAAACCTGGATGTCCCCCCCAAACCCCTACACGTTAAGAGATAAGAGTGGACTGTCTGAAAGAGGCTAAAATGTGTCCAATCTCAAAGCCCAACCCAACCGATGGTCCTTACTCCTGCAACATCTATGAATAATGGTCGTTTCAGATGCAACTCCAAGAAGTCCCGTAGGTGGTACTTGGTGGAATTCATTTTTAGAATATTGTTTGTTGTATTCTCTGTATGAGCGGGCGAAAAAAAGCTCGAGAGTCGAGATACTTACAATTACGGACTTATAGCTCCAGCTCCGAACCGTAGATTCAACTCTGCAACGGGGGATCAAAAATCCACCACTAATTGGGACCCACCTAATTGGTTATATCGGACCAAAAGTTGGATGATTGCAAATTGCAACTGACTGAGTTAATGCCGTCGTCGTCGTCATCATCATCTATCATCTATACGGTGGAAAACAACTTCAATATACAACTCCATGTGATTCAACCAGAATGAATTTTGGCATATCAATGGTAGTTCTGATCCTCTCTGTTATGCCTGTGGTGTGGTTAAAAAGCTCGATAGACCTAAAAGTTGAAAAATATAAGCTAGAGCTTTCTGCAGAAAAATAGAGCTAAGCAATAAGCATATCCATTGATGGATGATACATGTGGGCACTGGTCAGGCTCAGACACCATGATGATTGAGTTTGAGGCTATCTCACTTTTTTTCAGAATAAATATATATACGCACTCTAAAACTATTTTTTCTTTTTGCCATTTACAAAACCTTTTTGATTACCTTTGCAGTGTCGTTCAGATCCACTCCAAGTATACAATTACGGACTGTCTCCGGAGTCTGGACAATGGACATAGAGAAAACAATTAAGCATTTTGACGTTTAGTTCAAAATAAAATAGTTTGGGAGTATTTTTGCTTTCTTACTTTCATCTACATATGACCTTTCCAAATGGTTTGACCGAATGACCAATTGACAATTCCCTGTAAAGCAAAGAAAATGATAAAGAGAGAGAGAGAGAGAGAGAAAAGGTGAAAAAGCTGGACCAGGCAAAGGTCGTTTTCTAAAAGTGGATTTTGGGTAGCCGAGCTGCTGCTGGTGGGTAATGGTGTGGTGATGCTAGTAATACTGATAGCACTGCTTTGGCCTTTCACTGGGGAACGGCTCTCTATACCTATACATATATAGCTTTCTGCCGACTGTGTGTCTCTTTGTAGTTATAGACCAAATTCATACTTGTAGAGTGTGCCAAGTGGAAAGAAATTACAGTTATAGTTTCAGGAATTATGCTAACATAACAATCCAGATAAGTTCATTGTCTCCACCTGTATTGCATGCATCCTGAATTCCTGATGGCCCTGCCCTAGCCCCTAGGGTGGCACTCAGTGATCACTCATCACTCAACACTCAACAGACAGCCAGGGCTTTACTGGGCCGGGCTCGGGCTTTTTGAAGAGGCAATACCAACTACGGTCTACAGGCTTCCGGCTTCCTACCTGTTGGATGAATCTGAATCTTGCATTTGGATTAGGTTGGATAGCAACCTGACTGGCCTAACATGACCAGAAAAGCTACAATATATGTAAGTGGATCATCTTGTCTTGGGTGTATCATCATCCTGTCTGTGTCCGATGAAGCTGTTGATGCACATGCACGACCCGACTGACACCACACCACACAAAATTTGCTACTAACAACTCGCTTCATCAGTTCAGACTTGAGAGGAGACCCAGTTCAAAATCAAATCTGCAGATCAGCAGCAAGTTGGGAGTTCCATCGTCTTGTGAATCCTACCAGTCATTGTCAGTTCAAGTGGCCTAGTGTTTATTCTTGCTCTTGGGTCAAACATGGACCAACTCTAGCCCCTACTACAATAATACTATTGCTATTGGTCAATCCCAGGACCCAGCTTAAACTAAAGTTACCATCAAAGAGCATTTCCACATGCTAGAAAGTAGAATCCCCATTGACAGCGATCATATTTTTGGTTCTTTTGTATTTTGTCCCTGAAAAGCCTCAACTTCATATCATAGTAGTCTTTACCATTTGTTTCTTGGTCAAGGATTTATAGGAAAGTTGGACTCCTCTCACACTATTTTAAAAACCGATTTGAAGGTGAATTTTTTTTGTTTTTTTGTTTTTTACAAAAATAGCGAGGTAAGGCACTTATGTCTCTTTGGGAGTTGGGATGCATAGATCTCGAAAAGTTATCCGAAATAAAAAAAAAAAAAAGAAATCAGACATCAGAGTGAAAAATTATAATTGGGTCGAATGGATCAACAGTTGAACTGGCCAAATCAAACAGCTCTTGACCATCTAACGGGTCTTAACTGAACCAGACCCGAAATCTTGACTGAGTGATAGTTCAAATGGTTCGATCAGCCAGGTCAACCATAGGTTAAAAACACTGCTCTCACGTATGAAATATCCTTATTTTATTGAGCATATTTAGTCCAGGCAAAATAAAACTTGGAGGGATAGACCAAGTGACTGATCTTGAAACTGTACATCCATGCTTAGCTAAGAGATGAACCACCTTGTTGCCCGGGGCGGGGCGGGGAAGGAGACTGAGACATTTGAGAATTCGTGCAGAAGACCCCCTGCAATCAGCGATGAATGGGTGGAGTCGCCAAAGAACCCCTGAGTCCCTGACTGAGGACGTGAGGATTTAACAGGCACAAACAATCTCCTGTGCATCTCCTTCAATAAAAAAAGTGTTCAATATTTAGAGCTTTTGTCATGCGAAGGTCCTCCCTTAAAAGCCTTAACAATTCCAATTCCAGAGCAATCCTCATTCTCTCGAATTGTAATAGCAACACATTGTAATTCCAATTCCTGCTGGGTCAACGACCGATTGAAAACATTTTGGGAAATCTATTGCTACTATTATTGTCGAAAAAACAAACCTATCAGAAAATCCTTTTCTGTATCGTATTCGTTTCTTTGTACCCTCTCTAAAGTATGAACATTGAAACAAGGAATTAGATAGTAAAAATCCTATCGTTCTTTCATTGAATTCGGCTTACGGCACCAGGCACCTAGATGAGACTCACAGACGTGTGCGGTGTTCCATTCACCTTCCCTGCACCTGGGTTCACACAGTGGCTAGCCATCTAGTTATGAGGTTCATATTACAATTTCCAGTCTAGTTTCATGATTTATCCACCCGGGCTAAAACTAGGTCATGTCAATGTCCAGCCCAGTCCAATATGCAGCTACCTTCGTGAAGAAAAAAAATTTGACAAGCAACTTGAAACTGTATGCAAAAGATCTAGGAAATATTTTCTTTTACCGGTTTTAAAGTTGGCAAGTTCAAATGGATGATCAAACCTTCTATACACCCTTAAGCAGCTTGACGTCTGGACAGGATTTCTAACATTGTTTCAGATCAATACATTTAAAATCCAGTTCTCTTTTGGAACACCACTATTCTTTTTTTTTTTCATCTCCTTGTAACAACCGCATTACTTTAGATCCAAATATATAAATAGCTGAACATCGACAGAAGAAAAAAAAAAATCTTTGGGAAAATCCAAAGGTTTGAACCACATTCTAGTTTTTAATATATAAGCATAGTAATAAAAACACAATGGACACTTAAACTATATTATTGATCATAGGATACATTTTTATTTCTAATAATAGTTTAAAAGACAAAAAATATAGAAGACTGGAAGTACAACTACTTCCTTTTTTTATTTATTTATGGATGAACAAGTTTATTCATGCACTATTATCAATATCACTAGCTTCTGGGATAGACATGGGACCACTATTTGCTCCAGACTGCATACTTGTGGCCACAGGTGGCAAGTGTCCACTCTCTGCCAGCTGGGCACCACGACCCATCTCCAATTTTCATGCACAATTTCTCCCCTATGATTGCAGAGTAGAGATTAGGCTGGGCCTCAAATATCCTGATTGAAGATCGGCTGTGAATGTCTTGACGTTGTCTAATGTCCATCTACAAAGAACCGAAGAAGTTTAAGACTATAAACCCAGCACAAACAGATGCTTTGATGAAAAAGCGTTTCAAAGCGTACCAGCTTCGCAATTTGGTCATGAGTGGAGTCACCCCAATCATAAAAATGGTCATAAAATACAGCAGGTATTCCTGGATGTGTCAGTATGTATGCATAGCCCTGTATAATATCATGGGCACCATAGATAGTAAGTTAACGAAAGAAACGCATGCATTTCATTAACCATAGTCGAAGTTAATAGGATCAGAGATCGCGTTTTTTAGTAAACCAGAAATCCTAGCCTTAATATCTTGGTTAACTATTTTAATGAAGGACAATAGATAGAATTTGATATTCTAAATGCCATCAGTAAGGCTTGGCACATCCATGCTCTGAACCAGACTCCTTAATTTTTAGGCAACCTTTCACAAGGACCATATAGCTGAAAGGATCTCAATTGTTTTTCAATCAATGCTCGGCCCAGACATTAATAGGTCTAGTGTTAGACCAACTTACTGGTGGACAATACATATGTAATGGCATCCAGAAGATACACTTACTGTCTCCAAAAGAAAATAGTACAGGAGTATGAGCAATCTGATAAACAAGAAGAGAATTTCTGTCTCTGCCCCTGCTCATAATGTACATCTATGTTGCATTTATACAGATGCAGGCATTGATCTAGATTGCAAGGTGGGTCAAAAATGCATTTTAAAATGTTAAGGGAAATGAATGAGGACTCTATCTATCTATAAGGATTACAATGGGAATGGTGACACTTCACATCCATCTGCACCTTTAATGCATCAAATCCCAGAAGAAAAGTAATTTCAGGATTTGAAATTATATTTTGAAATATTAAAAGTAAAAAATGTATGAGAACAAGACTGACAAAATTAGTTTCCACAAGTCGGGTAAAGGATATAATAAATAAGATGGGCAAATGAAATCAAATCTATGTTCTGATAATTAAATAAAATGAAATAAGATGAATGACAAATCCAAAAAAATCAAACTAAAATCCAGCATGCCTTGACACAGGAAGTTACCCAATAAAAGAATCCATGTAATATGGATAAGTAGTGCACCTACCATAGATTATTATGCTTGTCCAACAAAAATAAAAGAAATTCTTGAAATAAAAAACTAATTCAGAAAGACCTGAGGATAAAGTTCCATACCTCCATAATATGACTAGCAGGAAAAGGCCAATGAGCCTGTAGGATTGAAATAATATACCATGGATTAATAAATATCAGAATTTGAAAATTGAAATCTTGATTAAGAAACCTTTATTAACAAAGATATGGGTAATTTCTAACAGAAGAAAATATGAATATGAAAAAGAAACATGAAGACTATTTTGCCTGTTAAACCAGTAATCACAATGTCTAGAATAGTTGTGTCAATTTGCTTTAAAGTATTCTGGTTTATATTCATTTAGATGCTTCCAAAGAATGCAAGTGAGTCAATTGTGGGCCTTCCTCCCAGGTTGGGAGCACATAATAATAATCTAAGAGGATACTGCATGTAGGTTATGTGCATCAAATTATAAGTTACATTCTCATGCTATCACAGGCTATGTAAATAAACCTATATTCCACAATTATAGAAAAAACTGTCAAACACCTGTGTTGATCCTGTGTCATGGTTATCAATGAATGTGACAGCCCTTGATGGCCACCATCCCATCACACCTGGTGGCTTCCCTTGAGGGTCACGCAAACGCCATAGTTCTCCTTTGACAGCTTCCTGAATAGTAGAAATTTATCGGGTCTATTTCTTAGAAGGCTTCAAAACAATGTAATTTATTGAAGGAAATTACCTGAAGAATGCCTTTTGTTGTGAAATCAAATGCCGCCGAAAGCCCTCCTGTGTTATCAACCCAATTGATAATCCTCTGTCGATGACTATCTGCATGTTAAAGCTTGTATCAGCATGTAGGCATCTTTGTAGGATGTTGGGAAAACCAACTAAACAAATCCTTATGCCAACTATGTGTTTGGCTACACAAATCCTGTTTCACATTTCCACTATATGGTAATTGAGTTGTATATGTACTGTTTGCAGCTAAAACTTGGACAAGCTCAAACCAAACTCATCTGGCACAAACCCACCTTAAGTTGGGTAGGGCCGTGATTTCAAGATCTCAAGTTGGCCATGTTCTGGAAAACCCTACTGATCCTAATTCAGGTTTGGGTTGCTATAAAGCACGTACAAATTTTCATCTGTCAAAGTCACCAACCAACAACGAGAAAGATTGAACTCATTTTCTAGTATTGCCAGGGAGCAGTTAAGTCATTGGTACATAAGACTCAAATAACAGTATATAAGCCCCAACAATTCTAGAATACATCTTTTTCCTGGAATGTCATAAAGTAATTAATTGATAGATTAAAATCTTGAATTTTAATAGGTTTTCTTTGAATCTTGAATTAATTCATAACCTTTAGGAATTAATCAATGTAATATTTCCACTCGAACCAAAACATTAGATTTAATTTATTGAACCTATTTCCACCATTTCCTTAACTATCCTACAAATCCCAAATGGTCCTAGTTGAAATTTCCGATTCTATAATTTCCTAAGTTCACCTGTTGGCACTTTAATACTGAATTTCAGCCGACCAGGTGTGCATATTTAGATTTCTCCAATCATCCCGCATCACCAAACATGTAAATCCAATGTCTTGTAACTTACCAAACTGTTGGATATATCATCTAAACGATTTTTGAAGTTAGATCTACAAATATAGACCCACTTAGGTGATGTTCTGTTGGTGGTTGAAAATTTTGTGGTATGATTGAAAAAACCAGGCCCCACATTTCTCAAAGTGAAAACTGAATTTTTTGGAACATGCAACCCAAAAGAGGGTTTTCCATACAAGGTTTCAATTTAGGGGGAAAACATTTGTTTAATGATTGTAAGTCACGTGCGTATGTAAAGCTCAATCATTACCAATGATTTTTTGTCAACAGACGTGCTTGTATGAGTTTGGTTGTAGGTCAAGGAACTTGCCATGTGGTACAGCTTCTGTAGGCTGTGCTCCAAGTAACTTAGCAATTTGAACATTATTATATAATATATGCAAAAAAAGTTGTAAAAACCATAAAGTAGGGGAGGTACACAACCATCTGGTGTGAGAGATACACATTGAATCACCAAATGATGTAATGGTTGAACCAACAAAAACTCTTTCCTGGTTGAGAACACTAGAACTCCTACAGTTCAAAAAACCCTCTATTCTGGTCAGAACCATGGGATTTCTTGTTCCAGAACCATAAACCCATGTCAAAGAACCCCAATTTGTGGTTTCATGTTCTCGAGCCAGATAGAACACAAAAGCAACCAAGTGTTAAATCTCTAGTTTTTCTTTAACCAAGTATAGAAAGCAAGAGCATAAGACATAAAATAAATACTTCAAGCTTCAAATGATCAACTGCAATGCCAGTCTCTGTGAGCTGACACTTAGCTAGCAAGGTTGCATTGTTTCCAATTAGTGATAATTGAATTAATAGTTGTAAGCTCAGTTTGTTTGTACTTATATTTTTTTTATCAATACCTGTTATAAAACTTCATTACTATGGGTTAAAAATAATAGTATATATTCGTTTTGGTAGCCAAATGGGCTACACAATGGTGTAACCCTCCCCCAAACCCAGAACCACCTACCCCCCCCACCCCAAAAAAAAAAAGAAAAAAAACCAGGTGATGATGGGATTTGATCCCAAGTCTCCACTACAACCAATCAGAGACCATATCAGCAAGCTAGCTGGAACCTTCAAATGGTATATGTTCAGTGATATGCCAAAGCACCATGTCATTTGGCATAGTTCCACTAGCCATCCATTAGTTTTTCTTAAAATTCCCATCAAGGGATTAAACCTCCAAAATAAATGTTTGTTTGTCCTTACACTGCTTTGTTACTAATGTTCTATATCATATCAAACATGGTAAGAGTAGAATACCTTGGTTGTAGTCCAGTCGATAACTAGGGGGGCTATAATTGCAAGAATCCCAATACTCCCCTACAGAAAATATTGGCTTTGCTCCCTCAATGTATTCTTTCACATATTTTGCTGCATAGCTAATATTGAACATGGACTACAAATTGTCAGTACTAAATTAAAATACTTGATTTTGAAAGCAATGAACTTGCAGATTTTCTTACCCTCTTGCAAAATCGAAACGGAAATCATGGAAGCCAACATTATAGCGAAGCCATTTCAGCCACCCAATAATATCTTTTCGAACAAAATGTTGGCTATGATCTATGTTTGGAACTCCATGGAAGTTGTCCCCAGTGCTACGGCTACCCTGGAAGAAAAGTTAATATGTGTAACATAAGTAAACAGTGGAAACACACTCTTTCCATTAAGAAGTTTCAAACCCATAGATGGAAAGTGAACATGATTCAGCCAGTGACCACATATCATTTTCATATACACCCACCTACCCATATCATAAATAAATAATACAAAAAATGGGGAAGGGGAAGAAAAAAGAAAATATGGACCATTTCCCTTCTATGGCAACATTTGCATAAAGATAGTCATTGTACTATCTCTTTCGCTTATTTGGTTTCATTGATCCAATGAGAAAATTTTTATTCCCAACCAGAATAATGCATAAAACCAACTATTTATTTTTGTGGTCACAGAAAGACTAAGGTGAAAACCAAAAGAGGGCCTAAAAGGTAAGTCCTGTCATTGGCATCTAGAACAGTCATCATTTATAAATTAAGTAGTTGATTCTTCTTATCTTTGAACTTGGACCTCAACTTTTGTTGCCTAAACATCTTTAAGCTATGAAGTTCTTTCACTTCTGTCCAGGAGTCATTTCAAACAAGGTTAACTGAATCAACTTGAAGATTAATATCCGTTCCCATGACAATCATTCTATATTGCCACAGCTCTTTGTTCCTTTAATGTTTTGAGACATTTCATGACCAACCAAAAATACAGTTGACCAACGAATCAAATCAACTTGAAGAATAAAATTTTTGTTTGTGCCCACCATTCTTTGACATTTGAAGAAAACTATTGTCATCCAAATGGTACATTTAACTATGTTCAAGCTCTAATCAAGAGATCATGGAAACTAGTTGATTGTTGGTATCAACCAAGGATTCAGATTTTATTGGCTTGAAATTTTGACACTCATCCCTAATTGAAACTGGAAGAAACTAGGCATGAAATGTGTAAGATAAAGTATATATTGGATAAGTATTGGATAGGAAATGGGAATTAAAGTGAAAGAAATAATGCAACTTTTTAATTGGCAAACTTCTTTTATTTTTTTGTTAGATCTTTGCTTGAAAAGCCAAAATCTTGATGAATTTGAATTTTTTTTTCATTCT
This sequence comes from Nelumbo lutea, assembly GCF_056320005.1. Classification (NCBI taxonomy): domain Eukaryota; kingdom Viridiplantae; phylum Streptophyta; class Magnoliopsida; order Proteales; family Nelumbonaceae; genus Nelumbo; species Nelumbo lutea. The sequence continues at coordinate 3,092,109 of NC_142688.1, forward strand.
AGGACACCTGTAAAAGCACCTGACTATGGCAACTGAAGGATCCAATCAACTCCATCCATCCACTACTCAAGAGGTTTTCCTCTTCTTTTTTTATAAATAAGTTATTGGTCAAAGGTACCAAAATGTCTAACAGAATATTGATTATGAAGAAGCCCAAAGTATTTGTAAAAACAATGTGTTGGAAAAAGGCTAATCGATGTCATTGTTTTGCACCTAAGCATGCACCTGAGATTCCCATCAAACAAGGTACCAGAGTTAGCAAATATTAGGACTTCTGGGGAAGTTGACAAAAACTAGTAAATTTAAAGGTTATCTGATTAAAAAACCTAGTCTATAGCAGTATAGTCAATGCAACCTAGCAAGTTTTCTTCTCAAGCATGGCACTCTAATAAGAGCAGTAGATAAAATTTTTAGATGAATGCAGTGCAAACTTAGCTAATTAAATGGCACAGGTTTCCAAGTGGCACAATTCATATGCATGCACTTTTTTATAGTTCTATCCATGCACTTAGAACAAAAGATGCCATGGTGCTTGATTTTTGGTTGATGACATCATACAGATTGACAAGACTATAGTAGGCTCAGATTCTGTTGAGGGTTAAAGGTCATTCTAGTCTATCAACATTCCAGTAAGGGAGGATGATTTGATGTGAATTGAGAATTCTAAAGGAGATAGGGGAGACCAAAAGGGATGTGGTGGTGAGAAAAAGATTTTAAGTACTCACAAATGAGCAGAGGATAGAGTTATTGACAGAATGAAGGGCAAAACTAGGGTTGTGTAGCCATCCCCAAATAGTTGCTAAAGGCAAGGATTTATTGAGTTTATTTGAGTTACATGCATAGTGGAAAAGGAAATTAAGGGATGGACTTAAACCTGAATCAAGTGACCAAAATATGGCACTTATGTAATGAATAGAGACTAATTTGATTGGGGAGCATTCAACCATATAAGATCTATGTATCCAGATTGTGGAGCAGGAATAGAACCACCCACCAAATTTGAGAAGTTCCTAGCTTCAGATCATTAATGGAACATTGCATGTTGTGTGTATAAAGCGTGTGAAGTTTATAAATGTATGCATACTATATATACGGTGTATACATTTATAGGGTATCAAATACATACACATATATGCCATATAAGGGTGTTAATTCATTATAGAATGTTTCAGATCCCGCATCAGCATGAAAAAGTCTCTGACAACCTATATGCCATAAAAGGCACCCAATCCCCACACATTGTGTCAATTGAATTATAATAAGCAGTTGGGAGCACAGTCAAACCACAAGCCTAAAAATCAGGATTGCAGCCTCTGAGCATTTTCACTTCAAAAATTGAAAATTTCAGTAAGAGTGGGAATGCCCCCCTCATAACCACTTTGGTCCTGGTCGTTAAGCATGAAATGAATGGCAGGAAATTAATTACTGTAATATAATATATTACATCAAAGAAAACAAGTAGTAATTCTTTTAGGATAAAGTATGAAATTTAAATATTGAACCATCAAATTTGACAAATAATATCAACAACAATTGCATTTTGAAACTTAAAAAAAAACATATAATAGGAATCACAGATCATCAATACAATATGGAATATCACAATATAGGTAACAAAATTTCGTTTTGCAAGTGAAAAGAAAAGTTGAAACAAGGGATGCAAATCCTTCTATTGTCCTAAGATACCGTGATTTAAAGTTGTGTAGAGAAAGATCAATATCTTCAGAGAAATTTTTCTGTCCATATATTACACCAACTTCATTAGGACAATCAAATATAACCCAATGCACATGTGGGATGCTGAATTGGTATTTAGTGTATTTATGGAAAATCCAAAATTCACTGTATGCAGAGTAAGAAAAGAAAGAAAGTTTTTCTATATCTAATACTTATGCAGATTTAATAGAAAAAAAAAATTCAAGGTATTGAATGATCCTCACCAATCCACCCGTACAAGATGTGACAGCACGTTCGTCCCATGGTAATGGAATGCCATCATAACGGTTATACATCCCTCCATGACCCGTTGTAGTGCCAACACGATGATTAATAACTATGTCAGCCATCGCTCTAACTTTGTATTGCTTCATCTTTTGAAGCAATGCTTTTAGTAGTTGCTCAGATCCATATTTAGAGTTGAGAGAATAGAGGTTCTGTGGTAGGTAACCTGAGAGGAAAGAGGAAAAAACAAAAGAAGAAAAAGGAAAAGGAAAAGGAAAAGAAAATAGTGTTGCTATCCTGGCTAAATAATAAAAACAATGAATGAAATCTACATATATCTGGTAAACAGAAAATTGAACAAGAAATCTAGAGAGTTCTCTCTTGCTAACCTTCTGGAGAGAAGGAATTAGTTGATGGTGGCAACCATGCTGATGTAAAACCAGATTTTGCAATATCAGCGACCTTTCTTTCCAAGTTTCTCCACCAATCATATTTATGAGACTCCCAGTTAAAAGCCTGACCACTCAAATTTTATTGAGAATTACTGAGTATACAATTCCTTACGAATTAGCTAATTAAGAATGCACAGAAGTGTGGATAAAACTGTCAGTAAGAATGAAGATATTAATCAATTTTTGATAGATTTGATGAATTATAGATCACAACAACATTTAAGGCATTCTTAGCCAATTGTACCTGGAAAAGAATCTCTCTTCCATTCTGCAATGTTGCACCTACAAATGGTTAAGAAAGCATACTACAGTCAACATATACAAGATCCAGAAAATATTCAATCTCAAAATTGGTAGCTGAATTGCTTTCAGCAAAAAAAAAATGGTAGTTGAATTACTGATATATTGTCAAACATAAGCATTTTACTTTTCAGGAAAGACAAAGATAATAAACTGATCATGGATTGAACATTTTGAAAGTCTTAACAAATAAAGTAAGTAAAAAAAAGGCAAATATGCTGTCAAGAACTCAAGAAGGACGACATGCCTACCAGGATCTGTCCCCTGAACAGTTTCATCATAACTCTGCATTAAAATGAAGGAAGAAATTTAGGAAGAAAATATGGCAAGTAAATCATACTTCTAGGGCGGAGCCAGGGGAGCCATGCCCCCCCCGCCCCCCCCCCCAACATGGGCCCATCCATATTTATCCCCCCAGCAATCCACTTCAGGTTTTGGCCCCCCATATAAAAATTTCCTGGCTCCACCCCAATCTAGAAACCTAGAAGAGTAACAGCCAGCAAGAAACCTACATGCATCAACAAATAAAGCATTCATGCAATCACTGGGAGAAGATAATAAAATTCAAACAGAAAAGGGAAGTGGGACTGAGTGTAAGTTTCATACATCATTCAGGTTACCCATATTGAGTTGCTGAAATTTTGCACAGAAACTGGTTCTAGATCAAATGAGGTGGAGCACAAAGAGATTCCTGCACTTACAATTAAACGAAGGTGTAATATGCCTTGTGCACAGTAAGCATTGATGGAAAATAAAATAAGGTCATTAAGAAATCCAAGTGAGTATAGTTTTACATGAGTATTAGGCTATGAAAGAAAATATTAAAATATAGAAAAAGCACTTCAAGAAGGCATAGTAAAATAATTACTAAATCTTTCAATAATCCCAGTATATAAGATCATGGCATGTTCTACCAAAGCAGCACGATTGCATCTTCAAAAATCTTGTTGTTTCCACCGGCTTTATTTTTAAGTAATGGTGTACGTTGCTGTGCGATAAAAAGAAATTGAATGACACCACCACAAACACGAAACACAAAGGACCACCAAATCAATTAAGAATGTTCTTCTAGCACTGCGAGTGGAAAGAAAGGCGAAGAATTAAAAAGGAAGGGATGGAAGGGAATCAGCTTTTCTTCAATCTTTTCCTCTAAGCAACAGGAATCTCGTTTCACCACCCCACCTGCTAGGTTCTCACTTACACTTTCGGCTTTATAGACATACACTCTGAGAAATGAGAATCAAAATAACGATTGTTCTCTCTCGACTTCAGATTTTCCTATTCTGAATTCTGAAGAATTGCCAATAACTTTTTTGTCACATCACAACTTACGTCAAGGCTCAAGGGAGGTGTCTCCCTCAAGTCTCATCTCACCTTCCATGCAGCCGGGTTCACACGAATTACAGATTGTACAGTTTCGACGGTCCAAGTGCATCGTTTAAATCCTAGAGGGGGAGGGAGCAGACTGTGTATCGGACAGTGAACCATCCATTACCCGAGCCCCATGTAACTCATAAATGTCCAATTCTGTATGTAGCTGCTACGTTGGTGAAGAACAAAATACTTGCAAACAGAACAGATGTGAATCTGTATGGAAAAATCCAATAAAGGATTCCATTCCAATTTCCATGTGCGTTGAACCGGATGGTGGTCATACGATCGGGCCCTTTTTTTTATTTTTTTTGACGATAAAGAACCTTCAAACCTGCCATCGAAGTGGCTTTCTGTTTCGATGCGTTTGGATTTGGTTTATGAAACTTTGTTTATTTGTTTTTTTTTTAATCTCTTTTTCAGTCGAGTTTGTGTTCTGTTGTTCATCTCTCACAGTTCAGACTAGTGTTGTTCTCGGTTATTTTGGCTGTTTATTATGCTGTTTTTTCTGAGCACTTCTCAATAAGTTTGCCTGCCATCTTGCTAGTTGCTAAAAAGAACAAGAAGAAAAAAAGAAAAAAAAAAACAATGGAGCGATTTACTGCAGTAGTTGGTCGACCCAATTTTCACTTATGACTTATGTTACTTTTTTTTTTTTTCAACCCTGGCAAGCAATTTAGGCCCCGTTTGGTTTGCGCGAATAGGGGTCTGGAATCAGAATTTAAATGGGCTATTCCGATTCTAACTGTTTGGTTGAGCAGAATTAGAATTCTATTCCCATTCCTGCTGGAATGGCATTCCCCCATTTGAGGGAATGATCGTTTTGCTATCCCTCCCTTGGGAATTAAATCCCATTCCTGCTGATTTTAATTCACATTATCATTCCTGTTTGAATTAAACAGATTATGGGAATGGATCATTCCGATTCCAATTCTGATTTCAATTGTGAACCAAATAGACCTTTAATCTACAATGAATCAAATATCTTGTTAATTGAGCTATCGTTGGTTGGTGACTTAATGTTATTATTTCAAACAAGGTTTTTAGAATTGAATCGGACAACGAACCGTTCAGAGTTTGGTTCGCAGGTTGAATGGTCCAATCGTTTGAACCGAATGGACGACCCATTATGACAAAAAAAAATGGCAAAAAATTATTATCCGGGTCAATGGTTCAAATGGTTCAACTGCTTAGGTCAGCGGTCCGCTGTCCGCTGATCAAATCAATAGTTTTTGGCCAAAAGATGGTTATGGGGTGAAACGAAACCGATCAGGTGTTTTTTCAGTCTGGTTTTGAAAACATTGATTTCAAAATATATTATTTTCAAACACAACAAAAATAAAAATGTGTTTAAAAATGGATTTTATATAGAGTAAGTAACTATGCATGAATTTTCTATTCAATTTTAATTGTCTCGCTAATATAAGGCTGGCCATGTTGGTCACTTGTTCCCATCTAGCAATTTACTGCAATATTTCCCCTGCACTAAGTGAGAGAAATAGTTTTAACCTGGGTATTGTTCCATATGAATGTTTTTATTTTTCACTTGTTTCTAAAATTCCCACATGGAAGATGAAAAAGCAAAAACATCTTCTTTGAACTGTGCTTTTTGTTTTGAGAAACAAAAGCAAGTTGATTTTATTTCAATAAAACAACGTTTGAGAATAAGGTTTTTGTTTTAGTTTTGGGAACAAAAAATATATGCATAACCAATAAATGTTTTCATGTTTCTGTGTTAAGAACCAGTTTATTTTCAAACCAGATGTTTCAGTTTGATTTTGGAACTCACAATAAGGGGCATTCTATAACATGAATTGTTTTTCTTATTGATAGTTCCAAAAATAAATCAAAACCACCTTATTTCTTAAATTAAAAACACAAGAAACATGTTCTTGGTTGTGTATATGTTTTTTGTTTTTAAAACTGAAACAAAAAAATGTTACTTGAATTTGGTTTCAAAAATATGTTTTCATCTCATTACTCAACAATATGTTCCATAAATCATATAATTTCTATACTATAAACTGTGTTTTTTGTTTTAAAAACTAATATTTTATTGGTTCTAAAAACATGTATTATTTTTTGAAACAAAATCAACTTGCCCATACGTTTGAAAACAAAAACAAGGTTCAAGAACATGTTTTTATTTATTTTTTTATGTGGCAATTCAAAAAAACAAATGAAAACAAAAACATTCAAACGCCCCCCAAGTCTTCCAAACCTGTTATAACTGATTATTTAGTGCAAAAAGTGCGATAAATCAAGACCCACACTGATCGGTTTATATGTTATTTATGATTTGTGATTAGTAATATAAACACTTATTATAATTTTTTTTGGTGCACTTATCATGAATATGAATATATAATGGTATGTAAGAATAATTTATAAGGTTTTTTAACTGTGAAATGATTCCTAAGTTGACATCACTCTCTCCCTTGAACTGAACCAAAAAACTTTTAGCTGCCAAGTTATCAAAGTTAGGGCTCTTAATGGGTGAGGTCTACATGATAGACTGAATTGACCAAACCGATTATGTCAGTTCTAGTTCTATTGCTTTGTCATGATTAATAATTGGGTTGAGATTGGTTCTTGTTATTTCAAACCCCCAATTATATAGTTAAAAATATATAAAAGCCTCCTTTTTTTGATAATTTTTGTTATATTTTATGTCCAAAGGGATATATTTTATAGATAATATATAAGACAATTTTGGTTAAAGCACTTGTTTTGTCAACGTATAAACAATTTATTAATTTTCTATCATTTTTATAAAGGTTATATTGTGAAAAATAAAGTTTTAAATTGTTATTATATGTAATTATAGATGTAAGTATTATTGGGTTAGACCCAATAGTCCCAATCTATCACATGGAACCGTTTAGGCTCCGTTTGGGAAGAGTGCAAATACAAACATGTAGAGTACATTGTGGTCCATACAAATGCAAAGTTGGTTTAGTTTTACAATGATAAGTTTATTTTCTAGCCAAACAAGGTTTAGTTGTAAACATGTAATGTTTAATGGATGCAAACACTAATCCCAAGGCAAAAATATGCCTTTTAACATTTGATTAACTTTGAGTGAAAATTTATATTGATTTTTTTGATGTAAAATTCTCTCTCGCTTGGGGTGCAAACATGCATTAAAAACTGTGTTTTTTGTCATTGCTAATGCACAAATGTATTCTTGCCAAATTCTAATAAAACTGAACCAGAATGTATATATGCACTGAACTGACATTTATACTCTCTCCAAACGGAACCTTAATAATTGATTTGGGACTGGTACACCCTGTCGTAAACCAGATCCGACACATAGACGGCTCTAATCAAGGTCGGCTCACCATGGATCTTTTTAGCTCTTAATTAACCTATATTACCTTTGACAGTAGTGACTTTGTGTGACATCTATGCATCACAATCTGTTTCACCAATTTACAACATTAGAAAAACAGAAAATGCCATTGATTTGTATTTTATTGCAATGGTTATGCTTTGGATTTTCGAGAGAATAGGTGATATTGAATCAATGTGCTACATTGAAATTTGAAAAAAAAAAAAAAAAAAAGATCGCTTTTCTGAGATTTAAAATATTTTAATAATGAAGCCAAAACACTTTACACAAAAAAAAAAAAAAAAAAAAAAAAAAAAGATGAAAGGGAATGTTTGTTCTTACTCCTTACTTGTATCTAAAAGAAGTAGCTGTTTGGGAGGGCAGAAGCGCAATAATTTTTGGTTGTTTGTGTGTATGGCCCACACGGATATCAACAGCTAAGTCATGTTTAGTGAAAATTTCAGAGGCGAGAGCCAAATCGACTTGATCATCCAGTTGAACGGCTATAGGGAACAACGCCTTGCAAAGGTTATCAGTACTCTTCCCAAAACTGAGCCTTTCATTTTAGAAGAGTGCAAATACAATAGTGCCGGTGAGAATATTTGCATCAACATATTTGTATTTGCACTCTTCCCTTTTCCCAATCGGATTAAATCCATGAAACTGCGGGTCTACAGTGAGCCTCATGTAGTGATGTGCGCCTTTGTTCTTCCGCACTAACTACTCAGCTCACTTTTCATTCTAGTAGGTGATGTAAAAAAAAAAAAAGGTAAATTTCTGAAACCTATTTTTAATTTGTTTGGCTGTTGTTGAAATTTCCTCTAAAGTTTAGTAAATACAATCATTTTTCTTGAATTTTTTGATACAGTTGTAAGTAGATTTTTTTTTATTAAAATCATTTAACAAGAGGCACAAAAACGTTCAAAACATTGATACAATTATTTTTTGACTTAAATATTTATTTTTCAGATTTTTATTTTACATCAATCACTACCCCAAGCCCCCTTCAATATGTTTTCCAAAATTGATTTATTTTTTCAAATTTTCCCTTCATATCAATGCTCAAAGATAAAATTAAATAAATTTTTTTATTTATAAAGTTTATATTGTTTTTTCGTAGAAATCAACTTCAATAGTAACTGTATGAACATTTTAGACATTTTTATACTTCTTATTAGATGATTTTTCACAGAAGAAAGAGTCTACTACTTGCAATCATATGAGAAGTGATTCCAATTGTGAAACACTAGGAAAGGTTTCAGCAATTTTCCCTAATAAAAAAGTGCATCAGATGTTGGGTAAACGTTAGAAAGACGTTAACCTAACGATGTCTAAGGCGTATGTATTTAAAACTATATAATAAGATTATTAAATAATGTATTTTAGACCAATACATTTCACTTTTTTGATTCCCGATTTCAAGATTCTAAATTTAAAAGGTGTGACTTCAAATACCGTAGCATTGAGCATCCTGGACCAATCCCACAAAAATACCCAAGATAAATAAATAAATAAAAAGTAGAAGCAAAGGATCTTTATCCGATGTAGGGAAGATGCTTAGGAGGTGGGTATAGAAAACTTACCTCTATGTAAAGCAAAAAAGAGATAATATTGTTAATATTTAACCTAAATTTTGACCTCCGAGAAAAAGATATTATTTTTAATATATGACAAGGGATTCTTTTACGCTTAAACTTGACCCTATAATGTTTGATCGGTGAAGTTTGCTTGTTCACATAAGAAGTGAAATTTTGAAAAAGGAAAGACGAGGCCATGATACAATCGGGTCGCAAGTTCAGGTTTTCATCTTTTGGAGTTTTGAGTTTGAAAACTTTACTTGTCTGGATGGAAAGGGGAGTTCACATTGACTCTTCACAGGGCTCACAGGGCGTGCCTCATATAGCAGATCCCCATCACATATCCGGGACATCTCCCGATGACAAATATATGAGATTTGAGCGTGGAGTGCAACGGGAAATTAGAAAGGAGAGGGGGAAATTGCAATAAATTAAAAAAATAATTATCAACTCAGGGCACGGTTTTTGAAATCAATCCGGTGGCTGAATCGGTTAGGGGTGTACTTACCGGTTCGAATGGTTAATTGATCGGTTCAGCGGTTTACTGATCAAAATCAATGGTTTTGAAAGAAAAAGCGATTTTAGGGAAAAACGAAACTGGTCAAATGACCGACTTTAAAAACCATGACTCAGGGTGATTCGATATGTTAGCGGGTTGGCTCCTCCAGATTTTGGGTTACATATCACCCAATATCAAATAATAAGAAGAAGAACTTCTAAAATTTTTCAGATTTTACATTGCAAATTGCAATACCTTATCCTTTAGTAGAAAAAATACCTAAAAAAAAAAGTAGAAGCAAAGGATCTTTATTTGATATACATGGGCCGGGTAGCCCGATGGCCCGGCCGCACCCCGATCGGGCTTGGTCATGTAATTAGACCCACGGGCCTGACCTTATGCCTAACACAATAAGCCCGATTGTGTTTCGGGCCGGGCTCAGGATTTGTCAAAAAAGTTTGGCCCGGCCCGACTCACTATTATATATTTTATAAAATATATAATATGTATTATATATATTATAAAAATAATATAATATTTTTTAAAATATATATATTTATAATTTAATATATACATTTTTTATTTTTTTCTTTATAATCTCTCTCTCTCTCTCTCTCTCTCTCTCTCTCTCTCTCTCTCTCTCTCTCTCTCTCTTCAGCCACTAACAATGTGGGCTAAATTTCGGGCTCAGGCCCAGGCCCGGACTTTGGGCTTTTTATGAGGGTCGGGCTCAGGCCCAAATTATAGGCTAGATGGTCGGGCCGAGCTCGAGCTCAGGCCTTAGAAAATTCTGTTGATCCAGAGTAAAAACCCGGCCCGGCCCATGAACAGGTCTAATCCGATGTACAGGAGTATCAAAATCGTTTACGTTAAGGTTATGTTTGATTTGAAGAAAAAGATAAAAAAAGGAAGAGAAATATAGGAAAACCAATACAAGATTTATAAAAATTTTCCTACATTTCCCTTCTTTTCCTTACACCTTCTTTCAAACCAAACATTGTAAACGGAGCTATATCAAAAACAAAATAATTCAAAAGACTCACAGAAAATATACAAGTGAATAATGGGCTAAATTTCAGCCATGTGTGGTCAATGCTAGTTTCACAGCAGTGGCTACATGCTCTCAATAGCGCCATAAGATATGTTTTAGGGTCATCCAAATATCTATCAATAGGGATGATGTCAATGGGTCGGATTAAACGACAGTAAATCTGACTTAATCCGATTCAACGTTAGGGTTAAGTTAAGGTTTTGATTCTTTGACTCTTATCGGGTTCGGGTTTTGGTTGATTCACGTGGTATCCCTGCATGTATATATATTATTCTTGAAACTTTTTTGGCTATTAATTCCATAGCCTTAAAGTTTAGGATTTTTTATATATTGATTTTGGTTTTCTTTATAAATCTATAAAATAAATTTTTAACTTAAATTAATAATAAATTTTAGGTTTTCAAAACGTGTTAAAAATACAATTGAAATAATAGGAGTATTAGGTTGGACCGAATAGGGTTTGGATCGTATTTAGAAATTTTGTATTTTTTGATCAGGTCAGGTTAGATCGGGCGGGACAGTGGAGGTTCGGGTTAGAATTGAGGCAAACCCGTGCCAAACCTTAACCCATTGACATCCCTATCTATCAAGACCGCTTTGACAAGATATTCTATGGATTCAAGCTACTGCATTGGGATTTGGGACCAAATTATCAGAACAAAATTGGAATGATCAATTCACAAGTCTTATGATTTCTACACTTTGAGATTCATTTCATGTGTGGAGCAAAATTTAGTAGAGTTCAGATTACTATTAGGAAACAACTACAGTCAAATTCAGCAAAGTCCACTCTTTATTGGACTACCAAGGAATGGAGATGGAATATAATTCAGCCGGTACAAAAATTGTCTCCAACGTGAATAAAATCTAGTGTGAATAATAGTGTGGAATTTTTGTTTGATTAAAATATCTCAATTTTGAATTTGATTTCTCTCTATTACTATTATAAGTGTGAATGATACTATTTCTTTAATTAATCATATTAAAAAAATAACTATGACAAAGAATAATTGTTTTATAGATGATATGAATAAAATACAAATGTAAAATCAACCCAAAATATAGTTGGTTTCTTGGTGGTGAATCAAGCAATTCAACCTTTTTATTAAACAATAATAATTATTATTATTATTATTATTATTATTATTATTATTATTATTATTATTATTATTATTATTATTATTATTATTATTATTATTATTATTATTATTATTATTATTAAAAACACAGAAGGATAAAAATACAAAAAAATGTAGAAAATATTTGAGTGCATCTCTAATATTATATATTCATCATATGAAACAAAAATAAGCAGGACAAATAAGAATCATTTTTATGGACATAGAAGTACAAAAATTGTAAAAATTTTTGGAAGCATATTATTAATGTCATCATCATCGTAAAAAAAAATTATCACATACAAAGCACTTAAATAATTTTTTTTTGTATTTAGCGCCATGCACCATTAATAACTTCCCCCTTACCCCTTTTATCCCCCAAAGTGCTGGATGTGAGATTCTATTCCACGTCAATGCTGGAACAAATCAGCTAACACACCAACGAACCAACCCTTTTACTAGTTGGGGAAAATTTAAAAAAACTAAGTCGAAGCAATGGATCCTAAATGAATAAATAGCACATTGATTTCTTTCAAGATTTTTCATATAACAAATTCTTGATCGGGGTTGGAGTCAGTAAAATGTTTTCTTTAAAAAAAAAAAGTTTTGAACCCATATCAATTAGGTTTTGCTCTCTTGCACCATGCCCACTAGCAAAACCCCAAAAAGGATGAATGGAATGGGCACATAACCCTATTTTTAGCATAACCTGAGTTAAGTGGAAAAACAAAAGTGCCGTTTATTAAAACACCGCCTATAGTTTCATGAATTTATTAAAACCTACCCTATAATTTGTGTTTTACTAAAACATCCCCTATAGTTTGCAATCAATTTACTTAATCAACCTTTCATTAGATGACAGTGAAAAATGACAGTTTTAACACTAACATCCATTCAAATAAATTTAATTGAAATAAACTAAAAATAAAAATATCAATTTTGCCCCTAGTAAAACACGGACCACCACTCCTCTTTTTCTCTAACTGGTCAATTTTTTTTTTATACGAAAAAAGTGTTAGGAGTACTTTCGGAACAAACAACCATGGAACCATACTCTTGAACATTTTCCATTCGGTTTAAACCTTTAGGGGTACTTCTGGAATAAACAACCATGCGTTCATGCCTTTAAACATTTTTCCACTTATTTTAGGCGATCGTATTAGTATATTACTACTTTCATATGGCAAAACAAATAGTTATCAATAAAATGTCGATTAAATAAATAGGTTAAAGAAAATGCAAATTATAGGGCATGTTTAAATAAATCTATAAAACTAAAGGTGGTGCTGAATAAATGGCAAAAAAAAAAGATTCGAACTCCAAAATGTTCTTGAGACCTTTATGACTCATCTAATCTCCACCGAATGAACTCCCGTAATCTCTTATGAGAGTGTGTCTCCACTAGAAATAGGGCCTAAGGCCTTTGGCCTCTTTATTGTGCTTTGAAGTTTCAATTCCAAAGCAAGAGGGATACTATAAACCGCCATGGCTTCTGCCATCTTCACCGAGGCACAGAGGCACTTGGATAATCTACCTGTCAGAATGGAGGCCTTAATGTTTGGGCTGCGTGGAGGCCTCAATGTTTGGACCAGTAAAGGTGATTTTTGAAGCAGATTCGCTCGAGGTGATAAATGACATCCGATTGGCTATTAACTCAGCGGTTTCAACTTGTTTCTCTCCACTAAATGCTATCTGGAGTGACATTAAAATCTTTGTAGCATCTTTTGAATCTATTAGTTTTCATCACATTCCAAGATCTTGTAAATCCTTGGCGGACACTCTAGCCAAGCGTACTGTACAGGAGTTGAGTTTAGACTCTTCCTCCCATGTGTTTCCTTTTTAATGGTTTGAATAGAAGTTCTCTTTGATTGGCAATTTTTTTCATCCCCGACAGGGACCCGATTTCTCGGACTCGATGGGATTGGGGTTGGGGAAAGGGATTGAGGTCCCCGCCCTACCCCGACCCTGATTATATATATGTGTATATATTATTTATATTAAATGCATATATATATATATTAAAATGAATTTAAAACATTATTTATAATTTAAATGTTTTATTTATTTTAAGTAAATTTATTTTTCAAAAAAAAAGGGAATTTGAGTCTCCGCAGGGAATATAATCCATCCCTATCAGGGATCGGGGATGAAGGACAAATTTTATCTCCAACGGGGATCGGAAACAGGAATGGGGGAATATGATGCCCACCCCATTGCCATTCCTACTCCAAAACAAATAAGATTGGTGGTGAGGCAAATTAATTTAAAAAATATATATATAAAAAATGTTACGTGACATCATCACATGTAAAGAGAATCCATGTGCAATTTTAGTTATACATAAGCGTTTTTATTTAAATCGAATTATATTGGATTGGATAGGGATGAATCCATGTGCAATCCAATTATAAAATGGATCGAATTTGGATCACTTTAAGGCATCGAATTAGAATTCGAATTCAGAGAATCAGATACCATTTGCAACCCTACAACATTGAGAGGCTCGTGCAACTCCAATGGGACGATAACGTCCTACCAATAAAGTGAATGGGTCCTATATTGAAGCTCATGATCCCTTGCATTGCATGGAATTCATCCAACATCAATATTAGTGGGACCATGCGATGAATGAGATTTGTTAAGTGAAAGATAAACAATATAAACATATAAGAGTGTACAATTATTTTATATTTTTAAAATTTTAAATAATTAATGATTATTTATATGTTATATACTATTTTAATATTTTTTATATTACAAAAACAATAAGAATTTATTTCAGTTAGGGTTGTTCATCAAACTAATGAAACGACCAACCCGACCAATTTGACATGAATTGGACTGATTTTTAGTATTTCCAATAGGCTTTGGATCAGTTTCGCTTTATCAATTTGTAAACCGATCAAAATCGAACAACCTAACCACAAAATGTGTATTAATATTTTATATTTTAATACATGAAAATGAGAAAATTTCCATATTTTATAGTCTAAAATATTATATCATAAATTCAATTTTTAAATTTATTTTTAATAATGTCATTGTAACTTTTTAAATTTATATTTAAGTTTTAAATTTAATTTTTTATGTTTTAAATCTTTTGAACTGATCGACCAAACCAAAAATCGACCCAAACTAATACAATTCAAATTGTTCCATTTTCACTAATGGTGAATCAGTTTTGAGTAACCAACTCCCCAACCTGACTAGGTCGATTTAGTTGGCCAAACAACCTACAACCGAACCAAACCAACCCGTGAAAACTTCTAATTTTAGCTAAATTAATAATCTAATATATAATCAATAACAATAGCTTAGTCTCCAATAATTATTGAACATTTATAGCGAAAATACACAATTGTTGATAATATGTTGTAATGAAAATACAATAAATAATTAATATAAGTACAATCATTACAAAAATACACTAAATACTAAAAATATATATTAAATTAGTCAATAAATGGTATAATATCAAATAATATTATAACAAAAATATAACAAATATGTACAATAAGTACAATCAATTAAATTTAAAAGGTTAAATAACAGTAGTTTAATCTCCACTCATTATTGAGAATTTTCTGTTAAATAACAAAACAAAAATAGATTTATATATAATTATTGAAAATATATTTATCGCAAAAAGATCTAAATAATTACATAAAATACAATAAATATTAATTTTATTATATATAAATATATAATAAATATACATTAAGATTTAAAATTATTATTAATAAATATTAATTTTTTGAAAGTGATTTTCTAGAATTATAAATTGATATAAGTGAAGTTAGTTATTTACAATATTATTTAGTTATTTAAATAGTATCATTATTTAAATTTTAAAATTTTAGTTATTTATTGAATTTAGTAATATGTAAAATTATAATTTATACCATTATTACATAATTTCTTTTTTTTAGGTACTTAATTTAGTTATTTAAATATTTAACTAATATATAAAATATTTAAAATTTTCATTATTGAATTTTATTTATTTTAAAGTTATTAGATAATATTAAATATTTTGTTATATAATTATTTAGCTATTTTAGTATTTTTTATTTATGACATATAGTTATTGAAATATTTATATGATATTTTATTTTTAATGTTAAATTTTTATTATTTTAATAATATCTAAATTTAATAATCCAAAAAATTATATTTTATATTGTTAGTACATAATTTCATGATGAATTTTGTAAAAATATAGAATTATTAATAATATGAATATTATTAAATCTATTATATTTATTTTAGTACATTTAAAATCTATTTTAGTGCAATTAGTAAATATTTTAAAGTTATTATATATTTTTGTTAGAGCATTTAAATAATTCTTAATTTTTTTTTTAATTTAGACTTGTTTAGATAGATTAGATAGATGTAGATAAAAAGTGAGGGGAGAGGATAAATAGGAATTAGAGATAAATTAGGAGAAGGTGGGGGATACTAGGAGATGTAGTTTAGGAGAAATTGTAGGAGAGGAGATTATTTAAGTTATTGGGAATGTGTGTGTGTGTGTGTGTGTGTGTGTGTGTGAGAGAGAGAGAGAGAGAGAGAGAGAGAGAGAGATTTTAGGTATTTTTTTTCTGGGAAAGGAGAACATCTCATTGGTTCTTTCAAAAATGGCATGGAATAAAAAGCAAAAAATCAAAAAATGAGAAAATTCCTAGACTTCCTTCTTTTAATATATATATATAATAGCAGGGGCTAGGGGTGATCGTTTCAGCCCGGCCTGCACAAGCCCGACTCGAGAATTCCAGGCTTGGGCTTGGGTTTTGTGTTCAAGCTCGGCCCAGGCTCGGGCCCACATCAGGCCCACAAATTTTAGTGTCGAGCTTGGGCTTAATACTTCAAACCCAGCCTGGCCCACATATATTTAAACTTACACATTTTGTGTATAATGTATACATATGTATACATGTTGTTTTATATTATATTATATATTTTATATATAAATATTATAACATGATATATATTTTATATTATATGTAATATTTTATATTATAAAATAAGTTTACACTCATATTATGTCATTTAATATATAGATATGTAATTTTTTATATATAAGTGACATTGACCCGGAATCAGGCCCGGCCCAGCCCAGGCCCGTATAGACCTAGGTTAGGGCTTATGTTTCAGGCCTAAAACCCTAGGCTGGCCCAGGCCCGACCCAGACCAACCATCGGGCCTACAACTTGGGCCCGAGCCCGGCCCTCATAAAAAGCCCGAAGCCCGAGCCTGGGCCCGAGCCCGAAATTTATCCCATGTTGTTACTACTACTGAATCGGCTGAATAGAGAGAGAGAGCGAGAGTGAGAGAGAAATTATAAAAAAGATAAAAAAATGTATATATTAAATTATAAATATATATATTTCAATAAATATTATATTATTTATATATTTTATGTAATATATAAAATACATATTATGTATTTTATAAAATATACAATGTTGAGTCGGGTCGGGTCAGGCTCGAGCCGGGCTTTTTTGACAAATCCCAAGCCCGATCCGTAACACTATTGGGCTTACTGTGTTAGGCCCGAGGTTAGGCCCGCGGGCCTAACTACAGGACCAAGCCCGATCGGGGTGCGGGCCGGGCCATTGGGCTACTTGGCCCATGAACAAGTCTACCCGGTCCATGATCACCCTTAGCAAGTGCCCGTGTGATGCATAGGAAGGGGCACCCCTCCTTGTCCCTTGCCCTAGTAAGTCAAGACACTCTATTCCATCCCCACTCAAACCCCAGTGGCAGGACGAGTTTGGGGAAAGGCACCCATTCCCCATTGGGGATGGGGAATCCCCTTATTTTTCCCCACTTTGAGGCAACCACCTAAAAAAATCTAGTTTATGGATATTTTACAAATAGGATAATGAGAATTTAGGGGTATTTTAGGAATTGAATTATGAAAATTTGGGGGTATGTTATAAATGAAAGTATGGGATCCTAGGATTATAAGAATATAAGGAAAACTTAGAGATATTTTAAAAATCAATATTAAATTTATAGATATTTTACTAATTTACCATTGGGTTCAAAGAATTATATGCAAACCCCATCCCTAATTTGGAGCAAAAATATTTTCCCTATCCCCTCCCCCCGACGTCTTTGCCCCGTCCCCGGTTAAGATTTGAGAAAACTTACCCCATTCGGGGTGGGGCAATAGGGTAAGGCCCTAGTTTTATAGGAAAAATTTCCATCCCTACAATTCTAATAATTGTCTATAACTCATTGAAGTTACTATTAATTAAAAGTAATGTATAGTAAATTAATTATTTATAATAAAAATAAATTAATGTAAAATATTTACTATTAATCAAAGTAAATGTAATTATAGTATATTAATGTAAAACCAGGTATGATCGAAATCAACAACGTGGTCTAGATCAGTGTGGATAGACTTAATAATTTTCGTAATTTATTTAATGAAATAATAATAATAATAATGGATTGCTATTTCAATAATTATGAAACAATCTCTAATAGATTAATTTCCTAATTTTTTAATAATTATTTAGTTTAATAATAATAATGGATTATTATTTAAATAGTTTTGGAGAATATTTTTTCATAGATTAATTTTTTAATTACTTGTTTAAAAAATAAATATGGATTATTAACTAAAGAGTTTCCCTAAATTATTTGATAATTGTTAACTATAATTATTGATTATATAGAAATTAGTAAATTATACTAATTAGTAATATCTTTTATCAGTAAATTATTATTGTAAAAATTTAATGATAATTTATTAAATTACAATAATTAATGTAAATTATGCTAAACGTTGAAATTTTGAACATTTATTGGTAGTTTATTAATTTTTTTGTAGATTATTAAATTATTTAATATTTGTTAAATAATGGATTAATTTTGAAATAATTATTTCATAATTTTTGGTAGAATATTTTGTAGAAAATTTTTCATAATTACATAACTAATGGTTTACTATTTAAGAATAGATTATTTAACAATGATGAAAGATGCCATGAATATATAGAAAGCATGAAATTCCCTTATTCCCCTCGCTTTGCTTGAAATCACGTCTATAGATATAAATATTGTTTGTTTAGAAAACCAAATATTAATTAATTATGGTCCTATTTTTATGTGAAAGTGGAGATAATAGAGGAGAATTAGAGATAGAAGTGAATGAGGGGATAACACAAGTATTGGGAGAAGTTAGGTTGTTATAAAAAGTAAGAGATGTGCCAACTGATGGTGACTCAGTTGGTAGGTTCTCTAACTTGTCGGAGTAGAGATCCGGGATCAAATCTTGTTGCCACCAGGGGTTAGGGGGGTTAAGGGGAAGGGGATGGGCTACCCTCTATTTTGTAGCCCCATGAAGCGAAAAAAAAAAAAAAAAAGTAAGAGACGTGAATTGTGGGGGGAAAGAGAGAACCCAATGGGAAGGAAGAAGAATAAAGAGAGAGGGTGTTGAGATGGCAAATTGAGAATGATGGGAAGGAGGAGAGGAGAGAGAGAGAGAGTCAAGGAATATATATATATATACCAATGGGGACCCGTGCAATGCACAAGAAAGTCTGAAAGATTTAATAATTTTATTTAATATTAATTAATATTAAATTAATAATCCAAATTTTTTGTTAATTAACCAAAATTATTCAAAGTTATTGTTAATATCTAAAATTTTAATAATTTTATTTTTATTTAATGCTGATTTATGAAAAATAATTATTGTTAATTTAATATGAATAAATATTTTTTAATAAATTTAGTTTTATTAATAATTTATAGTAATTTTAATATTTGTTATTATTTTTATTATTTTTAAATGATTTTTTTATTAACTTTAAATAAATAAAAATAATTACAAAACTAATATTTTTATTAATTTCACTAATAATTAACAATTATATAGGAATGACAACATGTGGATTCAAGGCAATGCACTAGCATCCATGTCCCAACCCCGTCATCAAGACACTCTACCCCATTCCTACCCCGTCTCCAATGTTAAGCAGGTTCAAGGCAAGGCAACCACTCCTCAATGTCGGGCGAGTTCAGGGGCAAGGGACCTCAATTCCTCATCAAGGATGGGGAATCCTCAAATTTCCCCACCTTGTCCCTAGTATTGGGCAAGTTCAAGTAGAGGTGTGAATCGGGTCATGTTGGGTCAAGCCTTGGGCCAGGCCATAATGCAAATTGAGCCAAGCTATGAGAGGTCTGATGGAGGACGATTTGACCCAACCTATGAATCGGTGACACATGGACACTGACTCAGCACGAGGGATAGCTCAGCGTTGTAGCCTGCTGCGACCAAGTGACGGGCCCATAAAGTAGCTCGCTACATTGTAGCTCACAAAAGGAGGAGCTCGCCACAACACGAGCTTCGGGTCCCCCGAGCTACCTTAAAGAGATACTCTGAGGCAACTTTAGCTCGCGAGCTAAAGGGTAATCCTGAAGTGTCCCGAGCCCACTATAAAGTAGTTTGGGAATGAGCCACATGAGCGCTCCTCAGGAAGCTTCTATTTGACAGGCCGTACCGATCAGATTGTGCCATATCCCTTACTGACGGCGCAATCCCGGTTCTTTTGGCAGTCTGCGTCCACGTCTCTCAGCAGGCAAAAGCATGCCTGCCACTTTGGAGACGTGTCACTCACCTAGGCGAGAAGTACGTCACAATGGCCACCTGCGCAGCCCTGGCGGGTAACGGCTGTGGCAGGAACTCAGTGGCGGTTATGCCCGACCTAGCACGAGCGCCCCATTAAAAAAGTCCTTAGGGTAGAAGATAAACTTCTTCTTGAGACTTCTAATCTCTTGAGTATAGCGAGAACGCGCTATCTGCACTCTTAGCCTTCGGCTTCTTTTTGCTTCTCCTACAGAGTACTAACTTAAGCATTGGAGTATTCCCACCGGGCAAACCCCCTGGGGATTCTTCTTCTTCTTAATCTCAGGTACCTTTCAGGAGCCACGTGAGTGTCAGCTAGGAGTGACCGGATTGTGCTACATCATTTGGCGACATCTGTGGGAAACGTTTCGAAAAGCCTTTCTCCAAACTTCTGCATCTCTTTACTCTTCAAAAACTCAACACTCATGGCTTCCTCTAGCAACATCGGATGAAGCATGGAGATGGATAACTCCAGAGAACAGCCCAAACTTCCTACTGTTTGCATCGGACAATTCATCGTCCCCCTCTCGGCTGACGGGATCCCTAGCCTGAACGTGCCTCTTGCAGGGGCACCAGCCGTTGCTCCACTCCCTACTACAGTTGGAGCAACCTTTACCGAACCCTCAATTGTGCCCCTAGTGTCCAACTTGAACCAACTGGAGGACTTGGTGCAGTGCATGCGGGCCATGCAAGCTCAAATGCAACATTTTCAGCAGTTTCAGATCTATCAACAGCACGTGCTACACCAGGTTTCCCAGTACTAGTATCATCAGCAATTTCCCTAACTGCCATAATCTCAGCATCAGCAATTGCAGCTCCCTCCTTGGCACCAAGCCTCACAGCGGGCCAGGTCTCGTCGTCGGAAGGAGCACCTTTCTCGCCAAGGAGAGACCCCCCCAAAACCCTCCAAGGAGCCAGGCCTCCTCCCGCGGCAGACGAGAAAGACTGGCCACTCCGGCCTCGCCACGGGCGGTCAGGTCGAAAGGACCGCAGCTCGCCAACTCCATGTCGCCTCAGCCCTCCAAGCCCGATACCCCATTCTTAGAGAACTGGTTCGAGATTCTGGCCGTAGGCTCTAAGCAGGATCCCTCTGTCCGCAGTCATCACCAGTGGCCCGAGCTACTTCCTGCACACACCATCCCGGACAATACAAAGGTGAGCAATACAAATGCCGAGCCCACCAAGAAACGAAGCCACCGCCGCCGAGCTCGCCAACCTGCCACCCACGACCTGTCCGAGCTCAGAGGCAAAGAAGAAGTAAGCTCGGGCAAAGTCAAGGCTCCCATCCTTTCAGTTCAATCCCCCTATCTCTCGAGCTCCTAGCAGTCCCAATGCCTAAAGACTTTAAGCTCCGCCCTCTTGACAAGTACGACGGGTCATTCGACCCAAATGATCACGTAAATGCCTTCCAATCGCAGATGCACCTGGCAAGAGCCAGCGATTCGTGCATGTGCATGGCCTTCTCCACCACTTTTAGAGGAGCAACCCGTACATGGTACCAGAACATGGCACCTGGATCGGTAAAAAGTTGGGCGTAGTTCACGCAAGCCTTCACGTCCCACTTCGTCACCATCAAACGGTGTCCTCGAACTGAAGAAAGTCTCCTCAACATAGTGCAGAGAGAGGGAGAGTCCATCCGAAGTTATATCAAGTGGTTCAACGATGCATGCATGCAGATATCGCGCCTGGACCCCGCCATGCGCCTCGCAACAGCCAAGAAAGGCGTGACGCATAAAGAGTTCAAATGGCGCATGGTCATCAACCAACCAGCGACCATAACCGAATTTCTTAAGCTTGTGGATAGGTTCATAGCCACCGAAGAGGAGATCAACCAGAAGGGCGAGGGCATGCCCAAAAAGAGGAAGAGGGAAGGAGAGCCTCCCAGTCAAGGGGACAACCGAAAGAAAAAGGATGCAACTCGGGGGGCAAAGCTGGGTCAGTTGTTCCGAGCTCCTGTAGCGGACCGAACTGATTGCACCCCACTGAACGTGAAGCAGGCCGAAATCCTGATGGCAATGAAGGACGCCCCATACGTGAAGTGGCCACCCCGTTTGAGGAGAAATCCCAGTGAGAAAAATAAGAATCTATATTGTAGTTTTCACAGAGATCACGGTCATAGCACCGAAAATTGTAAAAACCTCTGCGACGAGATTGAAGAGCTCATCCGTCGTGGATATTTAAGTAATTTTGTTCAAAATAATAATAGTAATAATAAAGCAGGTCGGCAAGGGGAGCGCGGTAAGGATGCTCCCGAGTCCAGCAGCAGGCCAGTCGAACAGCCACAGAGGCAGCCTCCGGAAGAGAGGCTGGTTCGGGGGACCATCCACATGATAGTGGGAGGTTCGATCGTCGCCGGTTGTACTTCAGCAACAGCTCGGACATCAGTTCGTGAGGCCACTCGGGAAGAACAGAATCCTCCAAAGCGGTCGAGGATAGAAGAGTCAATTTTCTTCATAAAAGATGATGCGCGAGGGGTCCACTACCCCCATGATGACGCACTCGTAATAAAGCTGAGAATCAACGACTTCGAGGTTAGGCGCGTGCTCGTTGACTCAGGCAGCTCGGCCGACATCCTCTTCAAAGCTGCGTTCAACTAGCTTCAGTTGTAGAGAAGCGACCTGAAACCTACGGACACTCCTTTGGTGAGCTTCAGCGGAGAAGAAGTTCGGCCCCTTGGGAAAATAATAGTACCTGTGGAACTCGGCACATGGCCTTGCGTAGTTAGATTCAAACATGATTTCCTGGTGGTTGCGACCCCCTCCCCGTACAATGCAATCATAGGCCGGCCGATCACCCATGTCCTATGGGCGGTGGTTTCCACTTATCATTTGGCTATGAAGTTCCCAACAGACTTCGGTGTGGGGGTAGCGCAGGGCGACCAGCGCGAGTCCCGCAAGTGCTATGTCGCCGCCCTGGAGGGAAAGACCAAGGTGGCCGATGACCTCAAATTGGAGCGGCCTACGGAGCAAGGTGAAGAACGAGCCACGCTCACGGAAGAAACAGTTGCAGTCCCAACCTCAGCAGTAGACCCAACTTGAACGTTTCAAATCGGCGCTTCCGTCTAGGAGCCTTTACGATCTGAACTGGTAAGATTCTTACTTCAAAATTTAGATATTTTTGCATGGTCCGCGACAGAGATGCCCGATATAGACCCCGACCTTATAACTCACAAGTTGAATATTGATCCTGTAGTTAGGTCCGTTAGATAGAAGAAACACAACCTAGCCCCGGAGCGGTGGAAAGCGATCGACGAGGAGGTCGAGAAGCTCCTCGCAGCTGACTTCATAAGAGAAGTCCACTACCCTAGCTTGGTAGCCAACCCCGTCTTGGTAAAGAAGGCCAACAGCAAGTGGCGCATGTGTATCGACTACACTGACCTAAACCGGGCTTGCCCAAAAGACTATTTCTCACTCCCCATAATTGACTGCTTGGTGGACGCAACCTCTAGGCATGAGTTGCTAAGTTTCTTGGACGCCTATTCGGGCTATAACCAAATCAAGATGGACCCGACGGACGAAGAAAAGACTGCCTTTATCACGGAGTTCGGTCTATACTGTTACAAGGTTATGCTCTTCGGGTTGAAAAACACAGGGGCAACCTTTCAAAGACTTGTAAATAAGTTGTTTGTGCCACTAATTGGCAGAAAAGTAGAATGGCATGTAGACAAATGGTCATCAAAACTCAATTTTCACATGAATTAATACAAGACTTGCATTCTGTTTTTAAAATTTTGCATAAGTTTAATATGAGACTGAACCCAAACAAGTGTGTATTCGGTGTGACCTCGGGCAAGTTCATAGGGTACATCGTTAACTAGCGCAGCATTGAGGCCAACCTGGACAAAATTAAGGCCATCTTAGATATGAGACCACCCCGGAAGTTGAAGGAGGTTCAGAGGTTGAATGGCCGCATAACCACCTTGAGCCGCTTCATGTCCAAATCGGTGGACCGCTGTCTGCCGTTCTTTAAAGCAAATAAAAGCAAAGGGTTCGAATGGACCATAGGCCGTCAGCTCACGTTTGACGAGCTCAAGAAATACCTTGCTAGTGTGCCGATCTTAACCCGGCCCGAGGAGGGCGATGTTTTAGAAGTGTATCTCTCGGCAAGCGACGAAGTGGTCAGTTCGGTACTAATAAAAGAAGTAGATCGGGTTCAACGACCCATCTATTATGTTAGTAAAGTATTGTAGAGAGCAGAGACGAAATACCCAGAGATAGAAAAGCTAGCATACGCAATGGTAATTGCAGCTCGGAAGCTCTGTCCGTACTTTCAGGCTCACACTGTTATCGTTCTCACCGATAAGCCTCTGAGGCAAGTCTTACTTAAGCCCGAGGTCTCTGGTCGGTTGACGAAGTGGGTCGTTGAGCTTAGCGAGTATGACCTCCAGTACAAGCTGTGAATTGCCATTAAGGCCCAAGCCTTAGCATATTTCATAGCCGAATGCACATTTAGCTCCGAAGTCCCCAGGCTAGTTGAGCACGGGGCTCCCAGTTCGGGTGAGCCCAAAGCTCCCAGGCCGGTCGAGTTCAAGCCCCGTGAGGTAGCAGCCAGTGTGGTATCTCTCCTACTTCGGCCAAGAACGAGCTGGGATGAGGAGCCCTAGATCCTTCACGTAGATGGCTCCTCGAACCAACAAGGTTGCGGAGCCGAAATAGTTCTGCATGACCCAAGTGGCATGAAACTGGAGTATGCGCTACGCTTCGAGTTCGCGGTATCTAACAATGAAGCAGAGTACGAGGCGTTGATAGCTGGATTAGCTTTAGCCAGAGAAGTAAAAGCAAAGCACATCATTATCCGCAGCAACTCCCAGCTCGTGGTCAACCAGGTCACCAGCGAGTATGAAGCTCGCAAGCCAACCATGATCGCCTACTTAGCCAAAGTCAGAGAGGCCCTACTCAACTTCCAGTCACAATTTATCAGGCAAATCCCAAGGTTGAATAACGCTGAGGCCGATGCCCTATCCAGATTAGCTAGCGCCAGCGACATCACCATGAGAACCGTGTACATAGAGAACTTGCCTCGGCCTAGCATTCTCAAGGGGGCAGAGGAGGTCGCTCCCGTTGTTCAAGCAGAGCCGAGCTGGATTGACCCGCTCGCAAGCTTCTTGCTACACGGGACCCTCCCTGCAGATCGCAATGCAGCTAGAAGGGTGCAGCGCCAGGTAGCTAAATACGTAATGATAAATGAACGGCTATATCGGAGATCTTACACGCTCCCCTACTTGCGTTGCTTGCGACCTACTGAAGCCGAGCTTGTACTCTGCGACACTCATGAGGGATTGTGCGGTGGACACTTGGGGGGTAGGGCCCTCGCCCAGATGGCACTTCGATAGGGGTATTGTTGGCCAACAATGAAAGCAGATGCCATCGATCTCGTTAGGAAATTTGACAAATGCCAGAGGCATGCCAATATTCACCACCAACCCACTGCCAACCTCAGGTATCTCACCAGCCTGTGGCCCTTTGCACAGTGGGGCATCGATCTACTCGGGCCATTCCCGCCAACAACGGGTGGGAGGAAGTTCTTAGTAGTAGCAGTGGACTATTTCACCAAGTGGGTTGAAGCTGAACCCCTTGTAACGATCACAACCCGAAATGTCCAAAACTTCTTTTGGAAGAACATCGTGTGCCGCTTCGGGTTACCTCGGGTATTGATTTCTGACAATGGAAAGCAGTTCAAGGACATCAAATTCCAAGACTGGTGCCAAGACATGGGAATCCGACAGAATTTTACTTCAGTCGCACACCCTCAAGCAAACGGTCAGGCAGAAGTCACGAACAGAGCCATCCTCCACGGCTGAAGGCATGGCTGAACCGAGCTAAGGGGTTGTGGACAGATGAGCTACCTAGCATCCTATGGGCCTACTGTACCAACCTCGATCTACTCGACGAAGTAAGGGACCTCGCGTACATCAAGACTGCATTCTACCAGTAGAGAGTAGCTCGGTACTATAACGACAGGGTCAAGAAGTGGAACCTTCGCATTGGTGACCTAGTTCTTCGTAAGGTTATGGTACTTGAGCCCGGCGCTAGCAAGCTTGGGTCTAACTGGGAAGGACCTTACTGAGTGAAACGAGTACTCGGGGAAGGAACGTACGAGCTTGAGACCCTCGTAGGGAAACAAGTACCTCGGGCATGGAATATTGTCAACTTAAGACAATACTATCTGTAACAACTGAGTAGGCCACGAGCCACTCCCAAAGCCTAAGGGCCAAAATGCCGAGCTAACACGATCTCGGTGCAATAAGACCCGGTCGCCTTTGAGGCACGGGCGAACTTCAAAAGTGAACTATAAGTCACTCCCAGAGCCTAAGAGCCAAAATGCCAAGCTAACACGATCTCGGCGCAATCAGACCCAATCGTCTCCATGACATGGGCGAACTTCAAGTGAGAGGTGTAAGCAGCTCGGGCTTAAATCCCACCAAGCATAGCTCGTTCTATTATGATGATCGAACTAGAGAGTCACCGGTGAGCATATAGCTCGGGCACGCGTGGTAATCACTTTGTCGTACACCACAGAGATGCCTCAAGCGATTCAAGGAACAGATCGAAATAACGATTATCGAGGAGTCCCACTTTGGGTATGTAGCTCTAATAGCTTAGGTGCTGAGATTGCCTTAGCAAAGATAGAGAGAGCATATCATACTTGGAGGAAAAAAGGGAAAACTTTCATTACCATTTAAAAAAAACAATAGAAAGAGGAAGAAAAGACAATGCGATAACCGAGCTAAATAGCTTGGGAAAGTTGATAGTAATAGGGCACAACCGCCCAAGTATGACACCCGGAAGCCACCAGAAGTCCAGAGAAACACTACCTTAGGGATCCGCCTCCTCATCCTCATCCTCTGGGAGTCAGGCTCCTCTTCCTCCGCTTGGTCCGCTGTCTCAGGAGACAAACCTTTCATAGTGATGCCGTCGAGGTTGAGCCCGGAGAACTTTTTCCGAACCAGCCACCGACAGAGCTTAAACCCAGAGCGGTATGAACTCGAACCATATTCCACCTGGAGGTCGTGGTATTCCTAGGAGTCTCTAAAATCCCAGACCACTTTCTCTCATTCAGCCTCCACCATCTGATCAAAGTTTTGAGTCTGATTTAGAAGAGTGGACTCCAAGTTCCGCACTTGCTGCCTGAGGAGCTCCCTCTCCGCCGCCACCCTCGATGACTCCTCCCTGTAACACGCACTCTCTTTAGAAAGCCGGGAAATTTGAGCCTCCTAGTCGTGGATGAGCAGCTCTTGAGACTCGCTTCCCTTGCGAGTGTGATGGAGTTCACCCTGGATCCGGTCGAGCGCGCCCTGGAGCTTCTTATTAGTAGCCCGCTGGTCGAGGGCGTCGCCGCGGTGAACGTGCGTTTGGAGAGCCATGGCGTGGATGGCGGAATTCACATGCCAACAAAAGAGAAGATCAGAGGATAGTGAAAGGGAGCAAAATGAGAGAAGAAAAAGGAAAGGAATTACTTACCACCATGTAGTGGGCGTAGGTGAACGCGACGAGGTCCCCGGACTCCATATTCCCTCAGTGAGCGACCTCGTCATTACTAATCGCCTTCCGGCTCCTCCGGCGAGCCACGAGGTAGTCGTTCACCCCTTCCCAGTTCCCCGCCAGGAACGGAGGGTAAGGGCATGGCTGGAGAGGGTTACAGGGAGCCGCCCCTGCTGAGGGAGCTCGTCCCCTCCGAAACCAACCCCACTAGTTCCCTCGGATGGGGGTGCCGAAATCTCAGGCAGAGGAGAGGATAAAACTAACTTGGCAGACCCAAACTCAGTACCTCCCGAGGGGGGAGTCCGGTCGGGGCGCGTCCTCTTCGCTTGGCGCCTTTGGTTGCTCGAGAGAAGGCGACGCGAATCAATACTAGACATGATGGCTGCCAAGAAGACATTAGTGTTAGTTCAGTAAGAATGAAATATATGCATGCGAATGTGAGCACGATGTCGTTATAGAAACCACGCGACTTAAAAAGACAATCTACCCAGGCTCAGGATGGCCTGCACGAGCTTCTCCTCGGCCAAGTAGTTCGAACAGAGGAAGCCTACCGATGCCTAGGACAACATTGTTTTTTGAGTTTCAGGGTCCAGCTCGGCCCCAGGGTCCTGGATGGCGCCCCTCCAAGAAGTTGGGAAGGGCCACCCCTCGGGGTTGCGGACCACAAAGTAATCCCGCTTCTAGGCAGGAATCTTATTCGACAGCTCGTATAAGAGTTTATAGCCGCGACGAGGAGAGAGGTAGTAAAAGCGCCTCTTCGGAGGGACCCCAGGAGCAACATTTTTTCTACAAAGAATAGAGGCAAAAATGTCAAGGTTCAAGGGAAGACAGTACTCATAACACAAAGATATAGTCCCAACCATGTTTCGAATGGCGTTGGGATGAAGTTGATCAATGGTGACATTAAAATGATTTAGCACCTCTACTATTCATGGGCCAAGTAGCCCGATGGCCCGACCTAGCCTGACCTGCTATTTTTCAAGCTTGGACAAAATTTTAGGCTCGTGGGCTCAAGCTTGAGCTTTCTCAAATAAGCCTAGCCCGATACTATTACAACATTACATATATAAAAATGTACTTATGTTATATAATATATATATATATATATATATATATATATATATATATATATATATATATCTTAAATTATTAATAAATATCAATTTACTATTAAGAAATATAAATTAGTTTATTAATTTATTAAATTATTACTAAATTAATATAATATTAGTTTATAAAAGATGAATAATGGATTCCTTTACGGTAGACCACGACTAGGACAAAATCTTTCAAACAAACTCTTCTCCTTTCACCAAATCTTTGAAACACATTTTTATCAAATGCATCCACTCTTCACTAAATCCAATCAACGTCATGATCTCCAAAAATTATTCCATTCTATCATAAGCTTTTGCTATATCTATCTTCAAGGCAAACACCCCACATCGACCTTTTTTCCTCTTCAAGTAATGCATCATGGTTTTTAAAATCAATCCGAAGATCGAACCAGTCAGGATCCGGTTATCAGGTCAAACGGTTTGATCATTCAAACTGAACGATCAGTCCATTCTGACAAAATTTAAAAAATAAAAACCGGTCAAAATCAACGGTTTTTATGAAAATCTGATTTTGACCCTCCGGTCCGGTCCGGTTTTGAAAACCATGTAATGCATCACCTCATGTCGTATGATGACATTATCAGTAATTTGGCACCCTTTTATGAGTCGAAAAGGAAATTCGAAAAATCGTGCTATATTTAGATCTGGATAATTGTAGCAGATTAGCAGTACATTGGATTGGAGGGGACGTGGCCCTTTACTCCCTAAAACCAGGGATGATTGTAACCTTGTAGGTCAGATGAATCGAATTCCCAGACTAGTCACTTACCAGTTACCATAAGGTAGTTAGTAGTTGGCAACCTTTTACATATCCCGTAGGACTTGAAAGCGAAATGATGAAAATATATTAAATTTAAAAATTGCCGTTCAAAATTATTCAAAATGATGATCCCCCCAAATTTTTAGATTCTTTTTGCAATTCTCTCTCTTTTTTTTAATCAAGATTTTTGCGTCCCATTTTCATGAAAAAAGTAAATAAAAGGAAAGAAAATATTTTTAAGGTAAATTACAAAGACGCCCCTGTACTATGGGGTCTGTGACAGACCCCCTGTACTTTGTTTTGTGACAAATACACCCCTTGTACTATGATTGTGAGACAAAGACCCCCTTTTGTTAGCCTTCCGTCCAAAAAAGTTGTTATAATAGTTTTTAATTCCCATACTACCCTTGAATATGAGATTTGAAAATACTCCATCGATTGGATTGAATCCATTTAATCCCGACTACAACCAAATGGCAATTGGCTGCTGGTAAAAGCAGACAAATATTATGGGAAATACTACAGCCAAACAACAATTTGATCCTGAGCCGACTACACTGTCAAAATTGTACCAACAGGCAAATACTATGTCATCATGAGGAGAGAGGCGAAGAGTTGAAAATACTAAGTTACTAACGACGATTGCTTGCTTCAGACTTTAGAGTTGAGAGTTAGACATTGACGCTGCAGGATTGTACCAGCTAGTGCTTGAAGGCCGTTTCGATAGGAATCCCTATGTTCCGATTGCCAAAGGTGATATAAGTCGGAGATCCAAGTACCCACCTTCCACCTGAGCTTTCCATTAATCTTGATTTTGATCAAGACGGTCCCGAAATTATGCTCCTGAGAAAACGAGGCGGCGAGGTAAGGCGCAATCGACATAGACATGCCATAGACGAACGAAGACCAAACATTGATGTCTTTGTGACCCTAGTAGGTGGGTGGAAATCTCTAGTCGGGAGGATGATCTACTAATTATTGTACGTCGCATACACATGCTTTTGGGGCTCTTCCAGAATCGTACTGGATATCCACTTTATAAGTTTTGGTTTTTCATAACCTTTTCTGAAGATGAAATCTGATTCTTTGATTCTTGGTTCTTGTTGGATTTTATTTTGTTCTGATTCAATGGGAGTTTCAGAACCTTTGATTGTATCAGGAGTTTGATTTGATCTTAATTGAGGCTTTTTTGTTCATTTTTTTTAATTGATACAAAAGGTGGTGCTGAAGTTGGATTTACATGATGACAAGGCCAAGCAGAAGGCCATGAAGGCAGTCTCTAGCCTTTCAGGTATCAAGATGATCTTTACCCTATTTTCTTATTGAATTGAAGTAAGCAATCTCAGTTTTGAGAAAGAAAAAATAGCCTGAAGCTATCGAAATAACTTTTGCGTTTTTCATCTTTATGAATTTGTAAGAATTGATTCCATCACCATGGACATGAAAGAGAAGAAATTGACAGTTGTCGGAGACATGGATCCCGTAGATGTGGTGAGCAAGCTATGCAAACTCTGGCACACAGACATAGTTTCTGTAGGGCCTGCAAAAGAGCCTGAGAAGAAGAAAGAGAAACCCAAGAAGGAAGAACCCAAGAAAGATCCAGTGGAGAAGCAAATCTAGAATCTGGTCAAGGTCTACTAGACTTATAATCCCCACATGACCACTCACTACTATGTCCTATGTGTGGAAGAGAATCCAAATGCTTGTGTTATTTGTTAATTCTTAGATTTTTAAGGAGGGGAAAGGAACAATCTGAGACGCTAATGGATTCGAAATTCTGAATGTATTGTTGATGGCTATATCTGAGGCAAGATACCCAGAACAGGGAGGCTAATATGTACAGTTTTAGGTGAGGAAGTTCCCGTTGGAGATGTTAAACTGACATACTGTAGCATCTTGCAGTGTGAAGTGGGGCTTGGAGGGTCAGAGGATTGCCCATACAAAGAAAGAATGAGAGAGGGAGGGGAAAAGAAGAGAAGAAAGGGAAAAGGGCAAAAAAAAAATAGAAAATAGAAAAAGTTTAATGGGGTATTTTGGTAATTTAACACATTCTGTCATCAGACTTAACGGTCAAGGGGGGATTTTGTCTCACGGTCATAGTATAGGGGGGTATTTGTCGCAAAAAAAGTACAGGGGGGTCTTTGTCAGAGACCCCATAGTACAAGGGGTCTTTGTAATTTACCCATATTTTTATTCTCTATTTTAATCGGTTAGGGCTTAACTTTAAGCTTGGGCTTGGGCCAGACTGTCCTTAGACCTAGCCCATGTCCAATCCACCATAAAGTCATAGGGAATGAAATAAATTTCAATGAATAATAGTTGGGACCATACGATGCACTGTACTTATTTAGCAAATTTGAAGCAAAAGGAGTTATTGGACATTTAGACTAGTAGAGCAATTCTTAGTCCAATTGAAGCCTTAACAATGGCACTGAATTGGTTTAGTGATTAATATAGTCATTATAGTAATTTTATACCAAATGTGAAGAGAGGTTTTTTTATAGGTCAAATTATAGGGGAGGTTTAAGTAGTTTACGTATTAATCTAAGTTAATTCTTTCAATTAAAAGTAATTTCTAGTAAATATTATTTTCTTAATAACTTCTACTAATTTTTAATGTTAATAATTAATAGTAATTATTAATAAATATCCTTAATAGTAGTTATCTAGGTGATATTTGGCATCGATGATAACTTCTCCTTTCCGATTATCCAGAAATCAGTGATTTTTGAAAAATCATAAAAAATTGTTATTTTGTATCACTTATGCCATGTAAGTTGATTTTTGATAAATCAGCTTTGAATTTATTTGGTACTGATTTTCAAGGGCCAATTATTTTTGTATTAGAGTTATTATTCAATGTCATGTTTGATGCCGTGTCATTCTAAAAAAATCTGAATTAGTTAAAAATCAGGAAATCACCAGAAAATGTGATCCCTGAAAAGGGATGGTTTCAATAATCGATTTTTGGTTGATTTCCTAGAAATCGACATAATCGACAAACCAAGCAAGAAAAAAATCATTCATTCTTCAAATTCTGATGTGGATCCTATGTGATGCCGATTTCTTGGAAATCATCATCAATGTCAAACATCACCCTAAAGTATGATTAGCAATTGGTTAAGGCACTCCCTCCCCGTTCCTGCCCCATAGCTAAGATAATCTACCCCTACATTGTCCCTAGTAGTAGGGCAGGTTTGAGGCAAAGCACTCACTCTCTATTAAGGACAGGGGATCCCTAAATTTCCCTTGCCCTTAGGCAACCACATAAAATACATATAATTTGGGGGTATTTTAGAAATATGATTATGGGAATTTAGGGGTATTTTAGGAATTTATGACAATTTCAAAGTATTCTAGAAATAGAATTATGGGATCCTAGGGTTTTGGGAATTTAAGAGAAACTCGGGGGGTATTTTAGAAATTAATATTAAATGTATGGGTATTTTACTAATTTACCATTGAGTTTGAGGTAGAGATGGCAATTTTCCTTGTCCTCGCTAAGTACTAGCTTCCCCAACCCAATGGGATTAGGGATGGAGATTACCTTTGGCGGGGACAGAGATTGATAGTGATATTCGACTGAGGATGGGGAGTTCCTTGCCCTGTCCCGACCCCAATTATATATAATATTATTTATATTATTTAGGGAT
This sequence comes from Nelumbo lutea, assembly GCF_056320005.1. Taxonomy (NCBI): domain Eukaryota; kingdom Viridiplantae; phylum Streptophyta; class Magnoliopsida; order Proteales; family Nelumbonaceae; genus Nelumbo; species Nelumbo lutea. The sequence continues at coordinate 3,125,408 of NC_142688.1, forward strand.
TCGGATCCCCGATGAGGAACCCATCTCCACCAATGATCAGGGATAGAGGGGCGTTTTTATCACTGGTAGAGATCAAGGTCAGAGATGGGGATTTATTTTAAAGTCAAGGCCAGGATGGGGCCATATGGTCCCCACCTCAATGCCATTCCTAGTTTGGGGTGGGCTCGAGGAATCATATACAAACCCCATCCCAATTCAGGAAAAACAAAATATTTTTCCCATCTCTATCCCATCACCATTTAAGATTAGGGAAAATCCACTCCATTTGGGGTGGGCCTTGGTTTTATGGGGAAATTTGCCACCCCTATTGTAAACTAATATTATCTAAATTACTTTACCCAAATTAACATAAACTAAAGTACTTGCCCAAAGAAATTAATTAATTATTCAAAATTTAAGTATTTTATCTATAATATAAATTAAATAATTAATAAATATGGTTTCTTCTTCTTTTAATTCTTAAATAATGGATATAAGGATTTCTTTTTTAGTAAGTACCTTACTTTTACTTAGGTTTAACTAGAGTTATCTAAATATAATTAATTAATATTTAAATAAATTAAACTAGCGTAATCAAAATTACAACTAACTTAATTAAATTACTATTATTGAAAACAAATTACGTTAAATTTAAATTCACCTATATGTAATCAAATTTAAATTTGATTAATGTAATTAAATATAATTAATTTTTTTATGTTATCAAATTAATACTATCAAAATTAAGGTTAGTAACTTAAAAAATTATTTATACATTAATAAAATGATAGGGTAGTTGAAATGGTGGTGACATTGAGTCGAAAAAAAGGGAAAAATATGAAGAGGGGTAGGGCATAGTTTTCAAGGTGTCTAGGTGATTATGGGCGACACTAGGGCGCCTAGTTGCAGTGTCGCCTAGTTGCCTAGGCAATAAAATAAACTAATTTTGGTTAGTTCCCTAGTTTTGTATAGCATCTAACATGTATATTAAGTGAAAAAATAGTAATTCTCTTTATTAAGAATATTAAATTTCCTCTAGAAATGTGACAAATCATTACATCTAAAAGATAAAAATATTTTACATATATTAAATTTATTATTTTCAAAAGTAATACTATTATAATAAGTATTTAATTGAGCAATTTCATATCAATTAGTAGATAAAGAAAGTTATTAACTTTATATGATAATTGATAAATATTCAAGATGGAAAGGTAAATAGAAAATAATAAGGATGGAGTTTTTGTTTTATTTAATTAGAAAGAGAGAATAGAAAAAGAACATTTTTATAATTCTATTATTTCTAGCTTTTTCTCTCCTCAAAACCCTTTTATCTTTTAAATTTTAATAATAAAACATTAAAATAAAATAAAATTGATATACATACATATATACAAAGAGAGAGAGAGAGAGAGTGACGTGGTGAATTGAGAGAATTGGGAACGATATCAGGCAAAGATGCTAGAAGCACAGAATTGGGATAAAGAAAAAAAAGGGAGATGCCATCTAACATGGCCATCTTTGTTTTATTAGATGATTTAATCCCATATTAATATACCTAAATAACTTGATAAACAATAATCAATCATGGAAATTGCCTTTCTATCTACGTATTAAGAAAAGTAGCATTTGAAGATCAGAGGAAGTGAACTCCAAAATTGTGCAACTCTTTCTTTATTAATTATAATGCAAGCATTTAGAGATGTTGAAAAAGAAAAGGAAAAAAAAAAAAAAAAGGGAATGCTGGAGCTAAGAGTGTTCATGGGTCGGGCTGGGCTTAATGTGGGCTTGGTAAGGATCGCTCTGGAAAATTTGTTGGCCGGGCTGGCGGACTAGAAAAAAATTAGCCATAGCGGCGGCCCGACATGAACAGTAGATTTCTAGATTTACATACGATAAGAGGTCAAAGACGAGTGAGTTAGACGGTAACTCATCGTCTGCAAATCGCATATTTTACCTTCGTTAGTTCGTTATTAGGGTTTTAGCGGTCACTGCAAATTCGAACCAGTCACTCTGTTGAGCTTCTCTTGCCGAGTCGAACCTCCAATTACACTCTGCAACTCCAAATTTTGAACAATTAAGCAGTAATTCTGGTACTAGTTACCCTTTCTTCAGTCAAATGGGAAATGCGAAAAAGGCAATCCACAGCTATGTTCATAGGTTATGAGGCATGGGCGACTCTTCGTCTTCTCCTCCATAACAACCCGAATCCAAGAAACTCAAGATGTCCTCCACCACCACCACCACCTCCGAGGACGAAGAGTACGAAATCAATCCCAACTCAGCCGATACCACAACCCAAAGAAAACGAAGATATAAGCGGCGCAAGATAGCAATTCTTTTCGCCTACTGCGGCGTAGGCTATCAAGGCATGCAGAAAAATCCCGGTGCCAAGACCATCGAAGGCGATCTCGAAGAAGCCCTATATCTATCTGGTGCAGTCCCCGAAGTCAACCGCGGCAACCCCAAGCGTTTTGACTGGGCTCGCTCTGCTCGTACGGATAAGGGTGTCAGCGCCGTGGGCCAGGTCGTCTCTGGTCGGTTCTACATCGACCCTCCCGGTCTCGTTGGTCGTCTCAACTCCAATCTTCCCTCTCAAATTCGAATTTTTGGATTCAAGCGTGTGACGTCTTCCTTCAACGCGAAGAAATTCTGTGACCGCCGGAGGTACGTTTATCTTATTCCGGTCTTTGCTCTTGATCCTAGTTCTCATCGTGACAGAGAGAGTGTGCTGGCGAGCTTGGGTTCTGAAAACGAGCTTGTTAAGTGTTTGGAATGTTCTGAGAGGGGGCGCAAGGTTGCAGGTGTTATGGGTCGACGGAACAGCGAATCAAAAAATGTAGAAAATGGCGGTAATGATGCTTCCCAATCTGGACTTACTTCGGACAATGTTATTACCGTCCTTTCACATTCTGAAACCAAAATTGAACCTGAAGTTTCTTCAATTGACGCCGTTGCTCTATCCAATTTTGCGCTAGCAGTGGATCCTTGTCTGGTTTCGTCAGACAACAGCGCTACTGCTCCCCATCCGGAACAGGCAGATCAGGTTAGAGTTTCTTTGAACAAAATTTCTTCTTCTTTGCAGCCTAAATTAGGAGAGGAGCCTAAATCTTCTTGGGTAGAAAATGAACAGAATCTGGTTAGATGTGGTAATGGAGGGGGTGCAGCCGTAAAGGGCAGAGATTTTTGTTATGGTGAGAAGGAGAAAGAAAAGTTCAATAGAATTCTCAAGCATTATGAGGGAACACACAATTTCCATAATTTTACGACAAGAACAAAGGCTGAAGACCCCTCTGCCAATCGCTATATTGTGTCATTTGATGCAAATAAGGTTGTCACTGTTGAAGGGATTGACTTTGTTAAGTGCGAGGTTGTGGGTCAGAGCTTCATGCTTCATCAGATTCGGAAGATGGTCGGGCTAGCGGTGGCAGTAATGCGGAATTGTGCACCTGAATCGTTAATCAACATTGCACTTCAGAAGTAAGTAATATTTCAGTACGACAGTACCTGTTGTTTGAATCGTTTTGTCTTGGAATACCATGCAAATCCTTCTCTTACTCTTTTCCCTCCCCTAAATCAGGGATATAAACATCAATGTCCCTACTGCTCCTGAGGTTGGACTTTACTTGGATGAGTGCCTCTTTACTTCATACAACCAGAAGTGGAAAGACTCCCATGAAGAGATTTCTATGGAAGCTTACAAAGAAGAGGCAGAGGACTTCAAAATACAGCAAATTTACACTCATATTTCCTTCACAGAACAGAAGGAGGGAGTCGTGGCTCTTTGGTTGCACTCTTTAAACCACCGTAATTATCCTGATTTGTGTGTTGGTGGGTAAAATGGAAAAACTGCCAATGGGGAAAGCGTGCAAGTTTACAATGTGATGGAGTAATTTTTGGAGGATATCGGTGCCTGGATTCAGCTGTTCAGGTGCTGATAGCAATTGTAGCCAATATTTTGTATTCCATTTCTAAATTTCTCATGGTTTTCATTGGAAACAGTGGCTATCAACAACTGCTAACTGGTTTTCATGCGTATTGTATTTATTTCTGGCCTGCCAGATTATCTCTAATATGGTCTAGATTTTGTGGTGAAGGAATTTATTGTTCCCTGCTGTTTACTTCCCTCTATGCATTTAACACTTGCACATTTTAAGCTCTGAATAAGGCTTGATAAAGTCAAAATTTTGACATAAATATATGCTAGTTGGAGCTCTAAGCTACAAATCCGCAATGCATGTTTTCAGAAGACATCTTGCAAATTGTATCTTGTGTACTTTAAATGCACGAAAAAATGTTGCTTTTCTGTTAGGTGCTTTTATGGATGATTGGAATTTGTGTGTGTGTATAGCTTATTCATTCCAGAATGACCCTTGGTGCTTTCTAAGTATGTGGACAATATCTTCTTGTCATTATAAGGTATGTTGGTTGCTGTTTTATGCTGTTATAATTGAAAATTATTGATGAGTTCAGAATGATTTTTTTAACATCTTAACTAGTGTTTTAAAAGTGCAAGGCGCAAAAAAGGCGCAGGGGTCAATTTGCGCCTGAGGTGCAAGGCGAGGCATGCACCTTTTTGAAGTAAGGCGCAAAAATACCAAAAAAAAAGCTAAAAAATCATAAAAATGTCAGAAAATAAAAAAATCCAAAATATTCAAAAAAAAGTATTAAACATAATATTAATAAAAATATAAACTTAAATTTTAAAATTATGTTTTAAAAAAACTATTATCTAAAATTAAAATACATAAACATAAGATGTAAAGCATATTCAAATGAGAATTTAAAAATAAAATCAAACATATAAAACATTTTAAAGCATGTAAAACCTCTATTATCTTTTTTCATTCAATTGCATTACTTCAAGTAGCTAATGTAATGTAAAACATATTACATTCCTGATTCTATGAGCCCCCTTTGTGCCACACCCCTCGAGGCAAGCCCAAACAAGTCCATGCTAGGTCTTAAATTCTTAGTTTTCATTCAATTGCTTTCTTCCTTTCTTTTTCTCTCTTCAAAACCCTTTGATCTTTTAAATTTCAATAGTAAAACATTAAAACAAAGTATAAATGATACATATATAGCATATAATAAAATGTATTAACACACATATTAATAAGATACAACAATATAGGTGATATTTTATTAGGTGCCCGCCTTGTCATTTTTGTTGCCTAGGCAGGCTCCTAGTCACCTACAAGGTTGCCTAGTTGCCATAAGCCAAGGCATTTGGGCCAGGCGCCCAGGTGACACCTTGACAACTATGGTCACCATTTGTTTATTGAATGCATTAGTGCCACATGACAGAAATCACTAGAAACTTGATGTACTCATGTTACTAGACACAAATGGAAGAACTGAACAAGGGACAATGGCATTAAGTTGGTGACATTTATTTAGACCATAAGTTATAATTGGTAATCAAGAACCCAAGCTTTCATCACATGGGCTAGATTTTTCATTAATAATGAAAATTTAGTTATATATGTTGCAGGGTTCTCTTAATAAATTGGTTGGAGAATTCTTTCAGAATGATCCACTCTTTAAATTATATCTTAGAGCAGATCAAACAAAGTGTTTTTACAAAGATAACAACGGGAATAAATGGTTTATGCCTAATTCTGTTTTGTGTTTGCACCACCTAGATATTAAAAAATTGTTTGTGTTTAGATCGGTGCTTGGTATTGATATGCCGGGTCTCTCTAAGCAGAGTGATTGATGTTGGAAATTTCAGGGGTCTCACTCTAGTCTTGGGTAAGTCTATTGCGAGACCATGCATTACGCCTCTGCTCCTATTTGGCTTTGCATGGTAAAATTATTTGACAGTTCAGCCCAATTCTATGGACCTAGTTGGACATGCGATATCTTCATGCCTGACCTGATGAATCAGGCCAACATACTATTGCTGCATTATTAACGATTCTATTGCAGGCTTTCCAGTTTCTTTCAGCACCAATGCATACTTCACCTTGTGATTGTTATTGAATATTGACGGACTTTGGGAAAATGTCTATGGTTGATGGATGCTGGTACTACTAGTCAACGTTTCCATTCTCTCTGTGGTGTGTTTAATCCTTTCTTTGTTTGTTTTTCCTCATAAACATAGCTTTGTAGTTAAATTTCTATAAACCAAGCAAGGATGCTACTTTGTCATGTTTGATTGACCACTGTTTGCATGTGAGGCGTTATTTGATTCACTTTCTTTAATTTCTACTTGGAGGCCATCAGGTTTTGACCAATTTTTTCCTTTTGGTTTGTTGAATATCTGAAATCTTAACTATGACTGATCAAGTTTCTTGCAAGTGCACCGGGCTGAGTACAAATCAAGCTATTCTTTTTAATTCTTTGCTAGTGCAATTGCAATGAATCTGGATCTTCTGCACTTGTCATCCTGCACCTGGTTCTGCACTTCCAATGGGAATCAGGCACATGCGAAATGCACGGGAGTGAGAAGAGGCATGTGTGAGCAAGTAGATGGAGGGGTTAGCCTTCATTGAAAACTCACCTATTTTGAATAAAAAAAAAAGAGGGAGGAAAAAGACAGCTTTGGAGAATAGGACTATTATTGCTGCTTAGTGAAGAGAGAAATAGGAGTGCTCCCTCACCTAATCGAAGGGGACTCATTTGTCGCTGCTTCACAGTGTCTCTCTACCTCCCTTGAACTTTCACTATTCCTGAAGTCAAATAAGAACAGAGAGAAATACAAGGAGGATACACAATATAAGGGGGGCCTTTATGCAAAAAAATCCAGAAGCCCCATTAAGACATTAAGCTATTAGCACTATAGGAAAAAAAAACACCTCCCCAGAATCCATCTATAACAGCAGCCAAGAGAAACAAAAAGTTCATGTATTTCATACAGGAAATGAGCCAGGCTCCAGGGACCTGTCCCAAAATTGATAGCCCACTCAATCACTACTCTAGAATCCCCCTCCACAAACAAGGAACCAGAAAGAGGAGGCCTTTGGCAAACCCTCAAGGACTCGAACTTCAGCTCAGATGATCCTTTGCAGTGACCACTAGAAGCCCAAATCAGATAGCCATCAGCTCTCAAGATGAAGAGCCCACAAAAAAAAAAAAAAAGAAAAAAAAAATTCTATCACGATTGCCATCGCTGATTCCGGAGAAGCTGTTAGCAGTCCGCATCCATGAGTTTACTGTAGAAAGAATATACCTTCTGAGGTCTAACAAGGAAGCGCATTTATTTTAAAAAATTCTTCTATTGCGTTCTTCCCAAATGTCCTACGTCACTGCATGGATGATTGCCTTCCAGTAGATCCTTCCCCCTTTTCCCATTTTACTTCCTTTTCATTGGCGAATGAAATCACAAATGGTGTTTGGAGGAACCCAATGAAAGTTGCCATCTCACAATGTGTCAAGGACACGCCGACATAACCCACAAGCCACCAATCTCAAGGTTCAAAGTATCATACACCTCTGTGTATCGGCAGAGGTGGATATAGCAATAGGGGGCATCATTTGGACCATTTGGTAATATGCCAATTTGGCCACTATTAATAGATAAAATGGTTTCTTTCACTAGTGAATCCCAAACAATTCGATTAGGAGTCATACAGAGATTCAAGTCATTTCTTCGATTTGCTCTCCACTTCTAAATCCGTAGCCTTTGCGGTAGCTTCATCCAGCTTCCCACAAAAAGAAAGAAACCCTGTGAGGAACCAAGCGGAGCCAAATCTTTCTGTCTGGAAAACAGGAGATGGTGGCTCCAGCAATTAGGTGGAGGAAGAAGGAACTAGTTGTGAAAATGCCATTAAAGGTGATGTGGATTATTTATTTACTTTTTTTCTGTACATGTTTGTCTTTCTAGCATGGTCAATTGCCTTTTATTCCTTACCCCCTTATTTGGTTCATCAAACTCAACAGAGCTGGATAACAATTGACTCTTGGCTTGTTTAGAATTATGTAATCCAACTTTTGGAACTGGTTTTAGATGCTTTATGTGCATGTGTGAGACTGAGTTGTACAGTTCCGGTAGAGGATGACTTTATCTCAATTTTGACATGAAATGTATCCTCCCTTCAATGACTTTATGCATTCTGTGCTGCAGCAGAAACATTTTTTCCATTCACGGGACTGTTCTCTGTTCAAGGGAGATGCTGAAGCACTGTGAAGCAGCAAGAAATGAATGATTAGTTGAAGGCACTTGTTGGAGAAGCAGTCCTGTTTTTCTCTAGGGCAGCAAGGACAACCGTTTTTGTCAAAGCTGTCTTTTTCTCTCTCTCTCTCTTTTTTTTTTTTTTTTTTTTTTTATAATTTCAAAATAGGGGTGAGTTTTTGAAGGCCCAGCCTCTGTCTACTGCTCACACATGCCTCTTCTCACTCCATGCATTGCTGATGTGTCTGATTTTCATTGGAAGCTCAGAACCGGGTTTAAGATAGCAAGTGCAGGAGATCCGGACTCATCTTAGAGCTGCAAGTCTAAGAGGTTCTATTGAGGTACTAGGTGTTTTTTTTTTTTGGGTAGTTATTTTGACTTTGAGGTATGAGTTGAGCCCTGGATCCTAAACCCTTTGTGAGAAAAAAAAGTTGAAAGTAGTGGAAAACCGAAGCTCTATATTTTATAGTTCTATTTGGGTTTTGTCCCCGATTAGTATAGTATTTGCTTATTGAAGAAGAGGAATTCTAGGAGATGACACAATACTGCAGCAGCACTGTATATCAATAACTTGTAAGTTGCATCCACTTTTTTATTTGAATATAAAAGAAAGATGGGTTCTAAACATTGTCAAGCATTTTCAATTATTCCTTCTCTTAACACCTTAGAGATGAAGAACAATCAAGCTTTCCAAAAATAAAAAAGGCAAAAAAAAAAAAATCTCATTCTGAAATACTCAGGCTAGATAAATTGGCTGAAATCGATGAAAATGAAGTTCCTGTGGACCAGAAACACCACTTCTCTCCTCACAGGCAGAAGAAGGCCGTTTTAGAGACCAAGTTAATTGAGAAATTGCCAATCTGCTGCATAATGGATCACCGGAATATTGCTCAGACTGAGAATTCTGTGTTGCGAGTTGCGACCCCATTCAAAGATTGTTGTTTTATTCACAAAAAGGTGAAATTCAGCACTAAGAAGAGCACACAGGAAATGACAACTAACCTCCCGATTTAAATGAGGATTCCCTGGCGAAGTGAGAAGATATCATGAATTTGACTATATGAATTATTTTATCTATAAATTTTAGCGTTGATTTGAACTCGAAGCATTGATGCTTCCATGTTTTTAAGAAAGCAGCACACCGACATCAGTTCTCACGCATGTAAATCTGCACTAAGTAGTTTTTTCTCAGACTGAGACTCAATGGTCCCTTGATTTCGTGTGTATGATTTGTATATAGGATAAACAGGTATCATCAGCTTATGGAAGTAAGAAGATATCATGAATTTATTGATAAGCAATTGAATTTGTATAAAAAAGATTGTGGAACTTTTTATATTAATGACCGCAAATAAATTCATATTTGAACGTATAACGTATACTACCAAATTGTTCCTTGCTATCGTAGACCTGGCAAAAAAGTGATTCAACCTGCGCCCGAAAAAACAGGGTTAGGGTCCGACCTGAAAAAACTGGGTTCGATTGGGCTGGGTCATGGGTCAATTCGTTAACCCTATGTGGCGCTGATTCGACGTTTTTTCAATAAAACGCAACGGAACCAAACATCCCTGAATGTCTCGTCTCACTCACGTGAATTGAATGAGATAAAAAGCGATAAATATCATGGTCAAGTGTGTCTGTCGATGCTGGGTTGGTTGTTTGTGCCAACTGGATTCCAATCCAATGGCCGGTTAATGTCTTGACTTGCTCAAAAGAGACCGAGCACTCAAACAGTTTTTCAAAAAGTCAAAAACCCCTCTCTATACTCTCTCGTCTCTGTAGACTGTGGTGTAGAGACTAGAGAGAGGCATGATAATGAATGAATTGGGAATTGGAGGAAGAATATGGATAGAGTCCAGTGGTCGGAGCTCCCTACCGAATTATTAGCTGCCACCGCTAAACGTCTAAGCACCCGCATCGACATCCTCCGGTTTCGTTCCGTCTGCAGGTCATGGCGATACTCTGTTTCCCCCAATTTCTTACCCCTCCAGCTACCTTTTCCGGCTATCCCCAGGGATTCCATCAGAGAAACCATTGGCGGTGTCTTCTCCCTTTACGAGACCACGGTTTATCTTCTCCAACCAGCAGACTCTCCACATGGACATGGAGCTTCTTCCAAAGGTGGTTGGCTGATCAAGGTTGAAGAACAGAGCCCTGATCATAAAGTTCTTCTCTTGAATCCACTCTCAAGAACCCGAATCAAGTCTTCGCCGCTCGCCACGTTTCCCGCTGTGTTGAACTTATCGGACTTCCGATTCTCCGAATTGGGTAAAGACTATATTCTTCGCTATTCCGGTTACCGCCCATTGACCGTGTCTGTGCATGAATTTGAGGAGTTGTTTATTAGGAAAGCGATTTTAGCCCCCTCGGACTCGAATCCTGTTTCGATTGCCACCTCCCATGATTATGCAGTTGCAGCTATCTACCGTTCTGGAAAATTGGGCTTCTTTAAACCAGGAGATGAGGGGTGGATTGTGCTGGCTGATGAACCGCACCGCTACGAGGATGTTGTGCACCACCGTGGGCAGTTCATCGCAGTGGATAGGTCGGGAAGAGCTGTGGTTGCTGACCAGTCTTCTTTCAAGGCAAGTTTAGTGGCACACCCAATAGTTGATAGTGGCGTGAGAAAACAATTGGTAAACTCGCTTGGAGAGCTGTTTTTAGTTGATAGGTACCTCGATCGAGGCCCTGTCGTCTTTACCAAGGAAGAAGAGATTGAATGGTGTAATACTGATCAAGGCGGTTCCGACATAGCAGCTAGATTTAAAGTTTATAAGCTGGACTTTAGTGAGCAGAAGTGGGTTGAAGTGAAAAGCTTGGGAGATAGGGTTTTCATGGTGGGTGACAGCCATTCTTTTTCTTTCTCATCTTGTGATTTTTCAGGATATAAAAGGAACTCTATCTATTTTACACATGAATATATGTGTTTGTATGAGGAAGAAAATGGTGGCCTCAGCAGTTATGATGTTGGCGTATTCAACTTGGAGGATGGTAGTGTTAGAGTGTTAGCATCTTTCCCAGACTACTCTCAATTATTTTAGCTGCTTTGGGTTTGGAGGTGTTGGAAGTAACTGCAGCATTTTATAACAGTAAGTGCAATCGAAATATGTTCTGTACTGCAAGATAATCTCAGCCAAGGGCCTATACTAAACTTGCTGTGAAAGAAAATCAATACTGTGGAAACTTGTATGTGAAAGGATGTTCATGCAGCTTTATAATAATAGCATATTTTGTGTTTCTTAGTTCCTTTCACCAATGTGTCAAGGCACCCCTATTGGTTGTTGTTACTTGTGCTTCTATTAGATCTGTAGTGAATATTTGACTGCATATATCTCCCCCCCCCCCCCCCCCCTCCTCTCTCTCTCTCTGTTTCTTTTTGAAATTAGTTTCTGATTGGGTAACCTGTTATTTTTTCTTTCCTTTTAGGGTATTCTTTCTAATTGGTCTTTTCCTTCCTCGTCGTTAAGTATTTTGGTTTACACATCCATATCAGTCTAAGAGTTACAAAACAAGAGAACCAGCCCAACCAATGGATAGGTAGAAGAAAAATTTCAAACTTGATAACTCAGGGCGGCATAATGCAGCACCACCAGAATGAGACATGGCTATTTCTCATTCACTATATATGGGAATATCTTTGTAATTGTTATGGTATGGTCGTCAACACTACTATGGTTGTAAATTGTGAAAATGGAAACTTGAAGGTCTTTTGGAGTTAATAGGATGCCAATTTCTATGCAAGAGTTCAAGTTTTATATGCAGTATAGTAAATTAAACATTAGAAATGCATTCTTAGTAAATTCAAAAGAGAAGCTTATGAAATCCTGTTTGAATTAAATGTTGATATTAGATTTTAATTTTGTTCTTCATACTGTGACCTTTGTCAATGGAATTAGTGTGATGTCCAATGTTAATTAATTAATTTGCAGATTTGGTCATTTAATGTGCAAGGCACAAAACCTTCAGAAATACTGTTGTTAGGAATTCCAAATTATATGTAAGAGCTTCACTTTCTGCTCAACTTGGATAAACAAAATGTCATGATATTACTTTGACAGGTACAGGTTATTGGTGCTGAAGACAAGGTTTGTGTTATGAAGCAAGACAATGTTAAGTTGATTTAACATACTAATTTTTATAAGCAAATTTCTCCTCTGATTGGTGTTATTCTAACACAACATTTCTTGGGATTAGCATATGCTCATTTGTAGAAGATGTTTAAACTTTGGAGTTTGGACTTTTCATCTGGTTATGGTAATCATATTTTCAAGACAATTAATAATTAATGCACCTGCGTTGCATCCAATCTCAATCAAATGTTTTGCTATAACAACAAACTATTGGTTGTACTCTTGCCTTGTTTTATTTCTATCATTTGATGCTAGGAAAAAAAATCTTTTCTGATGAAAGGTACCACTAGGGGCGTTCACGGTCCGGTTCGATGCGGTTTGGAGATCTCTCCAAACCAAACCGTTTTGATATGGAAACCAAACCAACCCAAACCGTTTTATTACGGTTTGGTGCAGTTTCTAATATAGTTTGGGGACTTTATACCATTCTATGATTCTTTTGGGCTTAACCCAATTAGAAAGCCTAAATAGCTCTCCTAAAAATTAAAACTTAAAACTTTTATTTATTATTTTATTATAAAATAAAGAGTTCATTAATTGTATATTTATAATTTTACGCATTCCATTTAGATGTTATATATAATATTTATACATATCATATATTCATATTATATATATGTATTTAAATTTCAGTTTATGGTTTACGGTTTGGTTCAGTTTATAAAATTCAATAAACTAAACCAAAACCACAAACCGCAATTTAGAAAATTCTCAAACTGAACTAAACCATTTATAAGTATAAACTGAACCAAACCATAAATTTGGTTTGGTTCGAATAGGTTTTGTGGTTTGAACCGTATAATGAACACCCCTAGGTACCACTAAGGGAAAATTAAATTAGTCAATCTGGTATGGGTTTCAAGTGAGGTTGAACCGTATAATGAAACAAGTTTCTTTCAGTTGTACCTACTAGGTTGAGCATCCCTTTTGGCCGTGACTGATCTTAGATGTTGGCCAAGTTCAAAATAAGCTTATTTTATTTGTACTTTTTGCAGTATTTGTACTACCATGGTTAGTTACTTCTTTGCTAGTACCTCACCCATGTACATATTATGCAGTTTGATCATTATATTAGATATTCTACTACTTTAATTGGATCCCCACCTCAGTTGTACTTGGTTTCTTAGAACTTAGGACCTTAGGTTAATTAGGGGGTGTTCGAGAACATGGTTGGTTTTGCTTTTGAAAAGAACCAACCATATTGTCGAACAGCCCCTTAGTTGCAGTAATGATATTTACTTTTAGGGTCCTGTTCGCTTTTCAGTAAGTTATTTAACCGGATAAATGCAGTTACCTGGGTAAGTTTTTCCTAGGAAACACTTACCCAGATAAGTGCATTTACCCATGTTCTTTTATTTCTCATGTAAATAAGGAAATAATTATATTAGCCATAAAAATCCATTATCTAAAGGGGCATTTTGTCCCATTCAAGTGTTAGCAACTTTTCCCCTGGGTGGGAAAGTTATTTACCCACCTAGGAGATGGTTAGTGATATCCAGGAAAATAAACTTTTCCTAGTCTCTACATAAATCTGAAAAAAGAAAACATGGGGTTCTTGGTCAATGGGAACCAAAATCCCATTGACCATCTTTCCCCTCTCAAAATCCGAAAAAAGAACGCCCCCAAGGTTTTTTGTGAGATTTTTCTTTTTCTTTTATTTTTCGTTTTTGTTTGTTTGTTTTCTGTGGGAAAGGGGGTCAATTTTATGAAGAGGTAGAGACTGTCAGCACCAATTGACAAGAATTCTGACACCTTCTTCATGCTTTCTGATCATATGGTGTTTGTTTAACTTGCACGATTACAAATTTCACCATTTCATTCTAAAAGACAGGTCATATCGCTGGCTGTGGCAATTTGGTTCTTTCTGAACATAAACTTTAACATCTAAATGAATGATGAGGTATTTAAAATCATTGTCAACGAAAAAGCCAAGCTTCACATTTTTTAAAACTCCAAGTTTGAATTGTTGGAATGGAAAGAACAGCACTCATACTCTTGTGTGAAATCTGAAAAGGAGCTAATTAAAAAATGGATACTATGAAATTGATGTCCTGTAGCTTAGCGGCGATACTTGTTATTAGCAATTAACTGTAAATATACATACCAAAGTTTAAATTTGCATGGTATTGAACTGAAGAAAGATAAATAGCAGTATCCGTACACTACTACATTTTGGGCCCATGTGGCAATTTGGTTCTTTGGCTGTTTTCTATGGTTGCATAGGGGCGAGCAGTAGTACAGCAGATATATCCTGGGCAGACAGGATACATCATGTCAAGAATATGAACATACTACACATTTTTGTGTCTCCTATGCAAGCAAAACAGGAATATGGAATATCAGATTTCTAAGCCCCTGTTATGGATATACAGCCCTTTACTAATATATTACAGCAATGAAGATTATGGTTTTGATTAAAAAGAAAAAAAAAGTGGGCGCTAGCAGGGTGAGACAAAGCCTATTAGAGTAGTTGAAATATGTTGCTCTTGGTAACAGAATTTTCACTACCATGAAATGAAATGAAACTCAAAAGTGGAAACATTGGATGAGGGAATGTAATTATTATTATTATTATTTATTTAGAATACATTTTTCAAATTTCATACATCCCAGTATTCATGGTGCTGATCTGATTAGTAAATTTACTTTATTTGGTTGTTCCTGGATTAGCATACTTCCAGATAGTACATAGATGATACAACATTACATATTTACATATGTTTGTGTTTTTAGCCAAACAAACATAATTGGCATATGTTTTAACTCGGTTGACATATGTCATACAAGTGAATTTCAAGTCCAACCGCCCGACACCTGTGCTGTGACTTGTGACTTGAAAGCCAGGTGTAATGCTAATGCTCTATGCACATCTCGTATGTGGCACATATTCAATCAGCCTACATCCTTGACATAAGTCCTACTTTCCCAGTGTCTGTTTACCCTCTCTCTCTCGTCCCAAGGGAGCTGTTGACAGAGATTGCGAAGCGCCTCACCACCTGTATTGATATTCTCCGGTTTCGCTCCGTTTGTTCCTCCTGGCGCTCCTCTCCTTCATCCGATCATATCTCCCCCTCTCTACCTGTTAGACTTCCTTTCCCAGTCGTTTTCAACGGTGCCACCGGAGAAAACCGTCGTGGTTTCTTTCTTCTCCACGAGAGCATCATTTATCGTCTTGCTCCACCGGAGGAGCCTCGCCAGCTACATGCAGGAGGAGCTTGGCTTATTAAGCTGAAACGAGAGACTCCACAGAAAACTGTTCTCTTAAACCCACTCTCCAGATTCAAAATAAACCCTATACCGGAAACATTTCCGCCGGTATTGAACTCATCGGACTTCCGTATCTTCGAATTGGGTAAAGAATATGCTGTTCACTACCCCGACCAGCGCCTGCCCACTGTGTTAATTTGTGAGCTTGAGGACTTATTTATCAACAAAGCGGTTCTCTTATCCTCCTCAAACCTTGATTTGACCCATTACGCAGTTGCTGTGAGATACGGCTTCGGAAAATTGGGTTTCTTTAGAGCAGACGATGAATCGTGGACCGTGTTAGGACATGAGCCATCTCCTTTCGACGATGTAGTGTGTTACGATGGGAAATTCTACGCAGTTGATAACACTGGAAAATCTCTAGCTGTAGAGATTCTTTCTTTGAATGTCACAAAGGTGACAGAGGTTGCATCTTCTATAATGGTGGAGATATGAAACACTTGGTGGCCTCATCTGGGGAGTTGTTCTTAGTTGATAGATACTTAGGTTTCAACACTGGAAACAGCATTTATGAGAATCAGGAGCAAAATTATGACCATGTTACCATAGAAGAAACAAAACAACTCAAGGTCTTCAAGCTAGATCATAGTGGGCGGAAGTGGGTTGAGGTAAAAACTCTTGGTGATCGTATGTTGTTTATAGGTGCCAATTGCTCATTCTCCACCTCGGCCAGTGACTTTTCTGGGTGTAAAGGGAATTGCATTTTTTTCACTGACAGAGAGCAGGGAGACGGCAGGTTCAGTGCTAATGACATTGGCGTCTTTGATTTAGAGAATGGTAGCATTGGACCATTAGCATCTTATCTAGGCTATTCTCAGTTATTTTGGCCGCCCCCAACTTTGATCAAACCCAGGTTAGCACTAGTGTTACATGTAATTTCAACAGATGTTTGGAGTAATTTATCGGTCGAATATGATTTTATGTTAAAAGTAGAATGCTTATGACTTTGTTAGGATGTTAAAAGTAGAATATGATTTTATGTTAACCGTTTTCGGCCATGTAAAATTTTTTTGGTTAAGTATCTCGTTATTTGATCCGGTGGTGGCGTGCCTTAGTGATGAGCTACTTGGGGTAAACTACAGCTCGGAGGCGAATTGCCTAGGGGCGAACTGTCTATTAGGCGGCTGGTGACTTAGAGAATGTTGGAGCTTCCTGGTGCGGCACAATCCGACTGCCCTCAGCATGAGGTGGTTTTTTTGGGAGCTGAGGAACCTGCGAGAATTTCATCTTTTCCTCCTCTTTGTAGGTGGCGGGAGCTGAGGGATTTGTGAGAACTCTATTTTTTCCTCCTCTTTATAGGTGGCGGGAGTTGAGGGACCTCCGAGAACTCCATCTTTTCCTCCTCTTTGTAGGCGGCGGGAGCTGAAGGACCTGCGAAAACTGAATCAGAGGTTTTGGGGGTATTTTCCTGGTGGGGGCTCTTCGATGCTTAAGTTAGCACTCTTATTGTAGAGAGCTTTGAAGATAATATGAGAGAGCTAGAGAGTAGGGGTTACTTCCCTTTTTTCCTTCCCCTCCCCTTTGAGGGTGAGGTCTTTATATATCGGAGTCCTCGCGGGTTAGATGGGTGAAAAGCCTCCAAACAGTAAGACTCTTCGCATCCTGTCAGAATCGGGGTACGATGGTGAACTCCTCGAGGTCGTCAGACTGGCGCTTGTGTCAGGCGGCCAGGTCAGCGCCTGGGTCGGGTTGTCAGGGGGCGCCTGCGTCAATCGGTGGGTTAGTGTCTAGGCCAGGTCATCAGGTCGGCGCCTGTGTCAGTCGGCAGGTCAGTGTCTAGGCCAGGTTCGTCGGTGGGCGCCTTATGGGCGGCTTGGCCAGATCATGCGCTAGGCTGGTCCAAGTTGCACAGGCCGTGCGCAGTTTGCGCTGGCTTCAGATTTGTCGTTGCCACTAAGTCTTTTTGGAAGTTAGAAATGGTGTTAGAGTGGGCCGTGCTTGGTTACGCTGCAGCCATGGAAGCCATCATGCTGCTTCTGTTGACCCTACCGGGTATCGACCTACTCCAGAAGGGCCTCATCCTGGTGACTCAGAACCTCCTCAAGCCTTTCTTCGTTAATGGACATTTACTAGAACTATGAGACAAGCTAGGATTCTTTTTCAGCTTACGTTCTCATCTATAAAACACGACCTTAAATCCATTGCGTTGATAGATTAGATCTTATAAGAACTAGCAAAGGAGCTCACCTTCTCGGAGACTTTGTTTTACTTAGTAAAGTTTCACATTTCTCAGGAGGCAAAACCTTTTTTCTCTCCTTTTTGACAGCTTTTTAGGCTTTCAACAGTTCTTCCTCTGAAGCGTTTTCAGAACTCGGAAGTAGGAGAGAGAGAGAGAGAGAGAGAGAGAGAGAGAGAGAGAGAGAGAGTTACCGAAGAGCAAAGCAGCATAAGTGTGTGAGGGCATGAAGTGGATTCTGGGAGGGAAGCAAGAAAGGGACAAAGCGAAAAGGGGTTGAGCGCGAAGTGGATTCGAGGGGAAGAAGATGGTGAACAATGCTTTTTGGGTGCAAGGGTATTTTAGGCATTATAAAAATTTAAGAGAACTATCTTTTTGGATAATTACTTAAAGAAAACCAACTTAAAGTCATTTTTTCAAAGAAATGCTTCTTTCCCACTTTTTTACCAAACACCCATAAATACTTAAAAACCACTTAATGTGTGATCCCATGTCTTAAAAGTACTTCTTTTAAGTGTTCTCAAACAGGGCCTTAGTCTTTTTTTAAAAGGAGATGGGAGGTTTGGTATTTAGTAGAAATTTGAAGGAAGGTTTAAGTCTTTCACCCTTTAAAATAAAACATGTTAAGGTAGACAAAATAAATTATTTTTATAACTTTCAGTTTTTTAAATTTTTGGAAAATTTTAAATCTAAATTATTTATTTTAATTTTTATAATTATAATTTTTAATTTTTATTAATTTAGTTGAAAATATTTATTTATTATTTTTATATAAATAATAAATATGTACAACTTAAATTTTTTGAAAATGTCAAAATTACCATTAAAAAGAAGACGTTTCATTATCTTCTACCTTGAAACCAACTATTGAGGTATTTGAGATTTTGGACTAATGAAGACACGGTTCATTGTCTTCTACCTTTAGATGGTAGACTCACCTCTAACCAGAACGGGAAGGAAGAACCAGGCCAGCCAAACTACACTGTCCTCTTTCCCTACCTCCAACTCAGAAGATCCACTGCAGGCCCACAAAACATTAAAAAAGAAAAACAAAAAGACACCAGGTTACATTACCCCGTCAGAAACATCTAAGTGGCATTCACATATTTTTTAGTTCATCCATCATCATCGGTTTGCTAGTTTTGCAGTTTTAGTTTGTATAGTGATGGCTACCATCGGGCGTTAGCTAGAATAGCAGTAACTACTTTTTCGAATTAAAAATGACTGACGCAACACACTGAAAATAGTAAAAACTAAATTGAGTTGTAGTTTGTTTTATTCACTCACATTTGTCTGCAGCAGAGGATGGCCAGAGGATGGAGACTTATGCCAAGGCCACAGATGATGATGCAGAGGTGGGTTGCACTCCTGCTCAACCATAATGATATTATTAAAATGTTCATTGACTGCTGTGATTTTTTTTTTCTTTTATTGCAGTGAAGGGGAAGAAGACAGCCATAAAGTCAAGAACCAGGCAGTCACGGGGAAGAGGAAAATGGTTGTTTTCGTAATTAAAAGGATAATTTCAAATATCTATGATATCTCTTTTGTTGACACAGCCACCGGGAGAACGGGAGATCTTTGTATGTCAGGGAGGAGGAATCCAATGCAAGAAAATGTATACCAAAGTAACGACAGTACAATTAGAACCAGATAGGCCACTGATGGAGAAGGGGAAGCTTTTACAGGTGGTGATGAAAGCTGGGCCTCTACTTCAAACACTTCTCCTGGCCAGACCTCTGCCTCCGTGGCGAGATCCCCCTCCTTTGCCTGATGCCCTCAAGATCCCACCAATGATCATTCCTTCACCACCTCCACTACCGCCACCTGTTCTCCTGCACCAGGATTCTTTTATCAACACCATCGATGATTTCTATCTTCAGTGAATGAGATTCTCTTCATCGTTGACGTTAATACCTGAATCTATAACCAGTTTGATATCAGAGGTGGTTACTGGTTAGAGATATCAATCATAAGAAAATTAGATGATAGATGATGGGTATTTTTGTCCTTTTACATGACATTTAACATCGTTAATGATTTTGGATCAACTTGACACTTTTGAAATTTCAGATACTGTAGTGACACATTTGAAAGTTCAGGTACTAACTTGACACTACCCCCAAAATTCAGGGTATGAAGAATTTTCCCAAAATAAAATATTTTTATAATTTTTAAATTTTATTAAATAAAAAAAAATAAATCTTAAATTATTTATTTCAGATTTTATAATTATACTTTCCAATTTTTATTAAGGTTCCAAAAAAAATCCAAAAACAACCAACATATAGTTTTGTCAAACTAGGCACCGATACGATGGCAAATCATGATGATACAGAGGACTCATGGTATGTTGTATGCATACCATATTGATGCTTTAAACAGATCAAAGTCAAACAATTCAATCAGAGAAATCAAACAATTCAAACAGATCAAAGATGAATATATCAAAATATTCATATTTGTAAATGAAAAAACAATAAATCCACATCTACACCAAGGTTCAACTGGTGTACATTTTGGATAATGTTTATACATTTTCTTAGAACTTATTTAGATTTATATATTTATGAATATCAACAATAACTATATTAGTTTCCTAAGAAATAAGATATGGACATACTTATTTTTTTATTAGCATTTAACTAGTATGTTGCAAATTCCAACAGGTTAATCATTACATAAATCATCATAGTACATGATTCTTATATATATATATATATATATATATATATATATAGTGTTATTACCATATTTTTTGAGATTTATTTAAAACTTGATGGAGTGCGATCTAGCCGGTCTTAGCTGTCCACGACCTTGCTTCTGAACAGGGTAGCAGGGAACCTGAAATGGGGGAGATGAGGAAGCTCCAGGGGGAAACCCGGTGTAGCGGTTCCGAAGCTCAAGTTAGAATCCTTCAAAAGCAAGATAATACCAGATAGCGCAAAGTTTGCATACTTTGTTTATTGGGGGCAGGGGGCTCTTATAATCACTTCGCACACTCGCTCCGAGGCCCTTGTCAGGTCGGGTATGATTACCCTTGTGCTTGTCAATTCGGCCGTCGTCCTTTCTACTGGGACAGAACCGTCACTGCCTAACCGTCTCTCTAACTGGAGATGGCGGTGTCAGTGGTGGTGGCAGGTGGTCGTTTAGAGTGCGGCCACCAAACGTCAGATCCCAAGTCAGTCAGGTGCGGCACCCTCGGGCACGGACTTCCTCAGTGTTAGGCATGGTACGACTTGTTTGGTTTTGGTGCCCAGAAGGTGATGCGGAGTGCTGAGCGAGGCGAAGTCTTGAGCTTGGAGGTATCTATAGGGCAGGTCAGTTCGGCGAGGTGTATCATGAACTGTTACAAGGTTGGTCAGTTCGGTGAGGTGTATCCTGAACTGTTACAAGGTGGCCAGTTCAGCGAGGTGTATCCCGAACTGTTACAAGGTTGGCCAGTTCGGCGAGGTGTATCCCGAACTGTTACAAGGTGGCCAGTTCGGTGAGGTATATCCCGAGCTGTTACAAGGTTGGTTAGTTCGGTGAGGTGTATCCCAAGCTGTTACAAAGTTGGCCAGTTCGGATTACTCTGGTTTGGGCCAAGGGTGAGTTCGGGCCCCCCGTAGGGAGTTCGGTCCGCTGGTGTCCCCTTGTTCACGCCTTAGGCTTGGCCCCTTTTGCCAAGCTGTTGTTTCTGCCACGTGTCGCGTAACAGTGATGTCGGGCCAAATCTTCCTTCATCAATTGCCCCCCACTCCTCGCGCCAAGGGTCTTGCCCTGGTGCGGGGAGTTTCGCGAGGTAGTGAGTGGATTTGTCCCGTCCTTCGAATCTTGACTGCGTGAGTTGCTAATGGTTGTGACAGCGCACGTTTTAAATTTCAAAAATTCGCGCCGCTGGGACGTGACAGCGGGTCATTCAAAAAGGCGTGCCACTGCTGTACGTGCACAGGCGGCTGTCAGGGAGACATGCGGGGCATCAGTTTCGGAAAGACGGGTGTCGAAGCGACATTGGTTTCAAAAATCCGTGCGTTGACGTTTCGCTTTTTTCAGAAAGACGTGCGCCAATCACGTCTCGACCTTATGGGACGTGCGGTCAGCGAAAACGTGGGTCGTCGGATCGTCTTCAATCTGCATGATCGATTCTTGGTTACTGTAGCTATAAATAGTGGGGGACCCCAATCGATTTGTCACTTCTGCGGTTTGTTTACTGAGCTCGCGTCCAACTTTTCAGCTCGCGCCCAAGTTTTTTCCAGCTCGCGTCAAGGCTGGTTACATAGCCTTCAAGGTTCTTTGGCTTGTTCCAGTCTCCGGAGCCTTCAAACTTTCTTCCGGTGAGTACTTTCCTGAATCCACCTTTTCCCCAATGTCTAACTTTGATAGCTCAGATGATTCTTCAAGTAGGGCCGACGTAGGTTCTACCAATCGAGCCGTGTCCCCCGACTGCCTCAGTGATCCTGAGGTGGAAATCGAGGACTATGAACCAGTAGGCCGAGCCGCTTCGGGCAGTTTGGCGTCTACCTCCCGCCGAGGTCGGATGCTAGATAGGTTTGGTCCCTCGACCATGACGCCTGAGGGGCTTCAATCCATACTTATGTCTTACAACCTTCCTGGGGGGTATACATATTTTATTTCTTCGGGTAGCTTTTCTTGGGAACATGGTCCTGATGAGATCGTGATTTTTCGAGAGCAGCTCGCTGCGGGGTTGCGACTTTCTTTCCACCCCCTTCTTGTCGAAGTCATAAACCACTTCGGTGTCACCATTGGCCAACTTCATCCGAACTCCATTCGGAACCTGGTGGGGACAGTTTTCCTTTTTTGCGAGCAGAACTTCCCTTTGAACTTAGAGATATTCTCCTCTATCTTGATGCTCAAAAGACAGGCGGGTTCTCTTCCTGGGGGAAGACGGGCATATTACCTTTCTCCTCGCTAGGGTTTTAAGCTTCTGCACGATCTTCCTAATAAGGTCCTGGCGTGGAAGCGGGACTACTTCGGCGTGCGAAGTGCACAAGGATGGCCATTTCAAACCGGGTGGGGTGAGGCCGCTCCTGATTTAGGTGTTACTCTCGATAAAGAGACGGTGAAGGGCCTCCGGCAATGGGCATGACAAGGTTTAAAGTGTCATCACTACTTAACGGAGGCCAAGCTTATTGCGGCCAGCCTGAGTTCGGGTAGGTTTCTAGCTATGCGGTTTCTTGCTTGCTTTGTTCCTTTCATTTTTTCTGATGTCGAACTCGTTTCTAGAGGTGTGATGGGCGCGGAGAGAACTCGTGGGGGGCGTCTGTTCCAAGGTATGAAGAGGAGGAAGCGGGTCGTCAAGCGAACTCGTACCGAACTGGCCCTAGATGAGGAGCCCCAAGTTCCAGACCACACGCCGGAGGATCTGCCCAGGGAGCCCAAGGTGACTCCACCGATGCACGAAACTGCCGGGGCGCCTTACGCTAAGACCACTCATACGGGCGCTCCTGCATACTCAAGTGCTCCTGCTCACTCTGGGTCCGCTCATATGCAGGTTGGGCCCTCGGGCTTGGGAGCTCAAGGGGAGTTCAGGAGCGTGTTGACGCCGAATTACACTCTTCAGAAGAGAAGGGAGGCTACTTTCCCTGAGGAGATCGTGGCGTGGACCGATCTTCCCTTGAATCAGGTCACCCGCCACGCCGTAACACATGCTATGGTGGTAAGTTAGATTCCGTCTGCCTTTTTCATTTTCTGTCGCTTTTGCTGTTATTGCTCACTTGTTTCTTTTGGTAGGTGAACTCTTCAATTCATGCCTTAGCGGCACAAGTGGAGAGGAGCTCGCGACAGGCACGAGCTGCTGAGGCTGCCGCTCATGCTACTGAAGAAGCTTTCCGTGTTGCAGAGGCAAATACCCGAGCTGCTGAGGCGGCCGCTTATGCTGCCGAAGAGGCTGCTCGTGTCGCGATGGCCAGGCAGGCAAGGTCTCAGCGTGACGCCGAGGCCATGGGGGTAGTTGTCAAGCATATGGCAGACTTGAAGTTGGATTTGCAGCATCAAGTCGAATATCTTCAGGAGGACATCAAGGAGAGAACACATATTTTTTCCCAAGGCATTGAAGACGCCAAGAAGAAGGCAGTTGAAGACTACATTGCCTCTCCGCGTTTTGACGATCTGATGGTGGATTCTTACAGGAGGGGGTTTAAATTGAGCAGGTGGATGATCCGGAATACGTACCCTGACCTCGATGTTAGTGCCATATCCACTTCGTGTATAACTCAGGAGATGGCCAATGCTACCGATGGCGAGCTGGACTCTGAAGGAGAGACAGGGCCTTCGGGTGTTGTTGAAGTGCCTTCTGATGGCGAAGAAGTAGCTCCGGGCATGTAACTTTTTTTTTTTTGTAAGTCCCTTCTGATGGCCAATGTACTCCTGTTTCTTGCAACGGAATAGATAAGTCTTTTTGCCCAAGTGTTCCTTTTCCCCGAACTAATTCTTTGTCGATGCCACTTTGTCCGGGTTATTACACTTCTGCGACCTATTTTGCCGCGGTGGCTTTTTTGCAGCGAACTGATTTTTTGCCAAGCTAATAATATGCTCGACTTCTTTGCTTGTTTACACCGAGGTTCCTCTTGGCTCTACATCGTGGCCCATAGGACCTGATTTCGTCCACTTCGCTTGGCGGTTTATAGGTAGTATCGCCTTAAGTTCACGATGTTCCACGCTCGAGGTACTTGTTTGCCTTCCAAGGTTTCGAGTTCGTATGCCCCCCCGAGCGCTCTTTTTATTTTATAGGGCCCTTCCCAGTTTGGTCCAAGTTTGCCCACGCCGGGTTCGGGCACCATAATCTTACGAAGGACCAGGTCGCCTAATCGGAAGCTTCGTTGCTTTACTCTGGTATTGTAGTAGTGAGCTACCTGTTGCTGGTATGCCGCTGTTCGGATGTGCGCGAGGTCCCTTACCTCGTCCAATAGGTCAAGGTTGGTATGTAACTCGTCTCCGTTCGTCCGATCGTTGTATGTTTCTTGTGGCAATGTTGGTACTTCGATTTCCGTCGGGATCACTGCTTTAGTGTCGTAGGTGAGGTTGAAGGGGGTTTCTCCCATGGAAGTTTTTTCTGTAGTTCGATGAGCCCATAAGACACTTGGTAGCTCTTTGGCCCACAATCCCTTAGCTCGATCCAGACGTGCTTTCAATCCGTGCAGGATGGCTCTATTCATTACTTCCGTCTGACCGTTTTCCTGCGGGTGCGCGACTGATGTGATGTTTTGCCGAATCCCCATGTTCTGGCACCACTCTTGGAACTTGATATCCTCGAACTGCTTGCCGTTGTTGGAGATTAGTACCTGAGGTAACCCGAAGCGACATACTATGTTCTTCCAAAAGAAGTTTTGTATGTTTCGGGCCATAACAATTGCCAGAGGTTCGGATTCTATCCACTTCGTAAAATAATCTACTGCAACAACTACGAATTTTCTTCCACCTGTTGCTGGTGGGAATGGCCCCAGGAGGTCGATGCCCCATTGTGCAAAGGGCCACGAGCAGGCGAGGTATTTGAGGTTGGAGGCAGGTTGATGGTGGATATTGGTGTGCTTCTGACACTTGTCGCATTTTCTGACGAGTTCGACAGCTTCTGCCTTCATCATTGGCCAGTAGTATCTTTGTCGAAGTGCTTTTTGGGCGAGTGCTTTGCCCCCCAAGTGTCCGCCGCACAGGCCTTCACGAGTGTCGCGGAGTACAAACTCGGCTTCTGCAGGTCGCATGCAACGCAAGTAGGGGAGCGTGTAGGACCGTCGGTATAACCGTTCGTCTATTATGACGTATTTGGTTGCCTGGCGCTGCACCCTCTTGGTCGCATTGCGTTCTGCAGGGAGGGTTCAGTCTATCAAGAATCTCACGAGTGGATCGATCCAGCTCGGCTCTGCTTCCAAGACGGGAGCGACCTCCTCTGTCCCCCCGAGAATACTAGGCCGAGGTAAGTCCTCTATGTAAACAGTTCTCATGTTGTTGTGACTTGTACTGGCTAACCGGGACAGAGTGTCGACCTCAGTGTTCTCTGACCTCGAGATTTGCCTGATAAAGTGTGACTGGAAGTTGAGCAGGGCTTCTTTTACTTTGGCCAAATATGCGATCATGGAGAGCTCGCGTGCTTCATACTCGTCTGTAACTTGATTGAGCACGAGCTGGGAATCGCTGCAGATGACCAAGTGTTTTTCCTTTACCTTTCGCGTTAGGTCCAGCCCAGCTATCAGTGCTTCGTACTCTGCCTCGTTGTTGGATGCCGCGAACTCAAAGCGTAGTGCATATTCTAATTTTGTGCCGCTCGGGCCGCATAAGACTATTCCAGCTCCGTTGTCTTGCCGGTTCGAGGAACCATCCACGTGAAGGATCCAAGGCTCCTCGTCCTAGTTTGCATTTCGCCTGACCAGGAGAGATGCCACACTAGCTGCTACTTCACGGGGTTCAGACTCTATTGGCTCGGGAGCTTTGGGTTCGCCCGAACTGGGGACCTCGGGCTCGACCTGTGGGGCTTCGTGGCTGAAAGTGCACTCTGCGATAAAATCTGCCAAAGCTTGGGCCTTAATAGTGGTTCTTGGTTTGTACTAGAGGTCATACTCGCTGAGTTCGATGGCCCATTTCGTCAGTCGACTGGAAACCTCGGGTTTGAGTAAAACTTGTCTCAGAGGTTTGTCAGTCAGGACGATGACGGTGTGAGCCTGGAAGTATGGGCGGAGTTTCCGAGCTGCTGTCACTAGGGCGTATGCTAGCTTTTCTATCTGCGGGTACCTTGTCTCTGCTCCCTACAAAATTTTACTAACATAATAGATGGGTCACTGGACCCGGTCTGTTTCTTTTATTAGTACCGAACTGACCACCTCGTCGCTTGCCGAGAGGTATAGTTCTAAGACCTCGCCCACCTCGGGCCGGGCTAAGGTCGGCACACTAGCGAGGTAACCTTTTAGCTCGTCAAACGCGAGCTGGCAGTCCTGGGTCCACTCGAACCCTTTGCCTTTGATTGCCTTGAAGAAGGGTAGGCAGCGGTCTGCTGATTTGGACATGAAGCGGCTTAGAGCGGCTATGCGGCCGTTTAGCCTCTGAACCTCTTTTACTTTCCGAGGTGGTGTCATATCTAGAATGGCTTTTATCTTGTCCGGATTGGCCTCAATACCGCGCCAATTGACAATGTACCTTAGGAATTTGCCTGAGGTGACGCCGAAGACACATTTGTTGGGGTTCAATTTCATGCTAAACTGACGCAGGATTTGGAAGACAGAATCTAAGTCTTGTATTAATTCTTGTGAAAACTGAGTCTTGACGACCATGTCTTCTACATAGGACTCTATCTTCGTACCAATTAGGGGTCGAAACAGCCTATTTACAAGTATTTGGAAAGTCGCCCCGGCATTTTTTAGTCCGAAGGGCATGACCTTGTAGCAATATAGGCCGAACTCGGTTATGAAGCTGGTTTTTTCCTCATCGGATGGGTCCATCTGGATTTGGTTGTAGCCCGAGTAGGCGTCCAGGAAGCTTAGCAACTCATTTCCCGATGTCGCGTCCACTAGGCGGTCAATTCTGGGGAGGGGGAAGCAATCTTTCGGGCAAGCTCGGTTCAGGTCGGTGTAGTCGACGTACATGTGCCACTTGCCGTTTGCCTTTCTTACCAACACCGGGTTGAACACCCAGCTCGGGTAATGGACTTCCCTTATGAAGTTTGTTGCGAGGAGCTTCTCGACCTCCTCGTCGACCGCCCTCCAGCATTTTGGGGCTAAGTTGCGTTTCTTCTGTCCAACGGGTCTAACTACAGGGTCAGTATTAAGTTTGTGAGTTATCAGGCCGGGGCTAATGTCGGGCATGTCGGCCGCGGACCAGGCAAAAATATCTAAATTTTGAAGTAAAAAACTCACCAGTTCGGTTCGTAGGGGTTCCTCGACGGAAGCTCCGATCTGAAGTGTGCGAACTGGGTCCGTAGCCGAAGTCGGGATTGCGACCGTTTCCTCCGTGGGCGAAGCTCGTTCCTCACCTTGCTCTGCAGGCCGCTCCAGTTCGAGGTCGTCGGTCGCCTTGGTTTTTCCCTTCAGGGCGGCAACATAACACTTGCGGGACTCAAGCTGGTCGCCCCGCGCTACCCCTACATCGAAGTCCGTAGGGAACTTCATGGCCAAATAGTAGGTGGAGACCGCTGCCCGTAGGATATGCGTGACGGGCCGCCCTATTATGGCATTGTATGGGGAGGGGGTCGCGACTACCAGGAAATCATGGTTGAGTCTGACTGCACAAGGCCATGTGCTGACTATCACAGATACTGTTATTTTTCCGAGGGGCCTGACTTCCTCTCCGTTGAAACCCACCAGGGGAGTGTTCGCGGGCTTCAGCTCGCTCCTCTGTAACTGCAGTTGATCAAATGCTGATTTAAAGAGGATGTCCACTGAGCTGCCCGAATCTACGAGTACGCGACTGACCTCAAAGTCGCTGATCCTTAGTTTAATGACAAGCGCGTCATCATGGGGGTAGCGGACCCCTCGCGCGTCGTCCTTCGTGGAGAAGATTGGTTCTTCGGTCTTTGGTCTCTTTGGGGGGTTCCGTTCTTCGAGGGCCGCTTCGCGAACTGAAGTCCGGGCCGCTGCCGAGGTACACCCCGCTACCACCGAACCTCCCACAATTACATGGATGGTTCCCCGAACTGGCCTCTCTTCCGGAGGCTGTCGCTGCAACGGTTCGGTAGGTCTGTTGCTAGACTCGGGGGCATCCTTTTCATGCTCCCCTTGCCGACCTGCCTTATTGTTATTATTGTTGTGTTGTACAAAGTTTCTCAAGTATCCGCGGCGGATGAGCCCTTCTATCTCGTCCCGGAGGTTATTACACTGCTCGGTACTATGACCATGGTCTCTATGGAAACTACAATACAAATTCTTATTTCTCTCGTTCGGACTTCCCTTTAGGCGAGGTGGCCACTTCACGTATGGGGCGTCTTTGATCGTCATTAAGATCTCGGTCCGCCTTGTGTTTAACAGCGTGTAGTCCGTCCAAACTGCTAGGGGAGTCCGGAACGACTGGTTCGACTTCGGCTCCCGGGCTGGGTTTTTTCTGTCGACCGGGTTGGAGAGCTCGCCTTCTCTCTTTCTTTTCTCATTCCCGCCTTCGGTTCGTTGGTTGATTTCTTCCTCTATCCTCATGAACTTATCCGCGAGCTTGAGGAATTCGGCCATGGTTGCGGGTTGGTTAGCCACCATGTGCCATTTGAATTCTTTGTGTGTCACCCCTCTTTTGTGCGTCACCCCTCTTCAAGCATGCTTCGTTGAATCGCTTGATGTAGCCCCGGATGGATTCTCCTTCTCTTTGGACTACTCCGAAGATGCTTTCCTCTGTTCTCGGACACCGTTGGCTAGTGACAAAGTGTGCGATGAAGACCTGCACGAACTGGGCCCAACACTTTATCGACCCGAGGGCCAGGTTCCTGTACCAGGTGCGGGCTACCCCCCTGAGGGTGGTGGTAAAGGCCACGCACATGCACGATTCGCTGGCCCTGGTGAGGTGCATTTGGGACTGAAAGGCGTAAACGTGGTCGTTGGGGTCGAAGGACCCGTCGTACTTGTCCAGAGGTGGGAGCTTGAAATTTCTGGGTAAGGGGACCGCCAGGAGTTCTGATGCAAGTAGGGAAGGAACCGAGAGAATCGGGGTAGCTCCTACCTCGTTCGAGCTCGTCTCTTTGCCTCCGAGTTCTGACAAGGCACGGGTGGCGGTTTGGCGACTTCGCCGGCGCCTTCGTTGTTGAGTGGGCCTTGTACTGGCGCTACTGGCCTCCGTGTTACTGAGCTCGATGGGCCCGGAATGCTGGTAGTTTGCCGCCAGGGCGCCGAATCGGTTTTCCGTGAGCGGGAACTCGGGCTTGGAGCGCCGGGGTGCCGACCTCGCGGGCGAGGTTCCCGACCCGCCTGCGTGTTGCGAGGCGGGGATGATATTTTTCTCTCTTCAGTCTGGGGATGAGGCCTGGCTGTTAGGGGGGTTTTGGGGTCGAGAGGCCTTCGCCTGGTGGGGGCGTCCATCCTACGGGGAGGCCTTGACCGGCCTCGGAGCGGGGTGGCGAGTTGGAAGTAGTGGCTGGTTCAGTGGAAGTTGGGGGAACTGCTGTTGATAGTGATACTGGGAGATGTTGTGTAGTACTTGGTGCTGGTGAAGATGGTGCTACTGGAACTGTTGCATTTGGCCTTGGATTGCCCGCATGCACTGCATCAGGTCGTCCAACCGGTTTTGGCTGGTTACCACGGGGACGGCAGTCGGTTCAGTAAAGGTTGTCTCAATGGGGAGAGGAAAGGGGATGCTTGTGGTAGGAAGGTTTACGTGCGCCACTGCTTGTGGCGCGTTCAAGCTGGGAATCCCATCCACCAAAAGGGGGATGGTGAACTGTCCAACGCACACCACGGGACTTGAAGTTGTTCCCCGGTGGTGTTTGTCTCCGTGCCACGTCCGGCATTGCTGGAGGAGGCCATGAGTGTTGGGTTTTTTGAAGAAAATGGGGTTATGAAAGTTTGGAGGGAGGCTTTTTGAAGCATTCCCACAGACGGCGCCAATTGATGGAGCGTGATCCAGCCGGTCTTAGCTATCCACGACCTTGCTTCTGAACGGGGTAGCAGGGAACTTGAAACGGGGGAGATGAGGAAGCTCCGAGGGGGAACCCGGTGTAGCGGCTCCGAAGCTCAAGTTAGAATCCTTCAAAAGCAAGATAATACCAGATAGCGCAAAGTTTGCATACCTTGTTTATTGGGGGCAGGGGGCTCTTATAATCACTTCGCGCACTCGCTCCGAGGCCCTTGTCAGGTCGGGTATGATTACCCTTGTGCTTGTCAATTCAGCCGTCGTCCTTTCTACTGGGACAGAACCGTCACTGCCTAACCATCTCTCTAACTGGAGATGGCAGTGTCAGTGGGGGTGGCAGGTGGTCGTTTAGAGTGTGGCCGCCAAACGTCAGATCCCAAGTCAGTCAGGTACAGCGCCCTCGGGCACGGACTTCCTCAGTGTCAGGCATGGTACGACTTGTTTGGTTTTGGTGCCCAGAAGATGATGCGGAGTGTTGAACGAGGCGAAGTCTTGAGCTCGAAGGTATCTATAGGGCAGGTCAGTTCGGCGAGGTGTATCTCGAACTGTTACAAGGTTGGCCAGTTCGGCGAGGTGTATCCCGAACTGTTACAAGGTTGGCCAGTTCGGCGAGGTGTATCCCAAACTGTTACAAGGTGGCCAATTCAGCGAGGTATATCCCGAGCTGTTACAAGGTTGGTCAGTTCGGCGAGGTGTATCCCGAGCTGTTACAACGTTGGCCAATTCGAATTACTCTAGTTTGGGCCAAGGGTGAGTTCGGGCCCCCCGTAGGGAGTTCGGTCTGCTGGTGTCCCCTTGTTCACGCCTTAGGCTTGGCCCCTTTTGCCGAGCTGTTGTTTCTGCCACGTGTCGCGTAACAATGAGGTCGGGCCAAATCTTCCTTTATCAAAACTCTTTGGCATATCCATGTCTTATTTTTCTAACTGAAACATATTCCAATATGTCTCTTAAAATTGCTTCTCAACAACATTGGCTTTGTAGCTCTAAGGTAAACCATCTATCCTTTAGGAAGCATGTAGGGTGGCACACCCAACCTAACTCTAAGATGGTAGATGTGGTCTGACCCGAGGGCTGGTTGAAGCATTGCAACATCACCTAACCTAGTCTAAGATCGTAGATGTGGTAAGACCGGAGAGCTGGTTGAAGCATTGCCACATCACATTATATAGGTACCTATCTATCAAATAAGTCATTTGGGTTCGGAAAGTAAGTTTTCAAAGAAAGAAGAAACCTCAGTCTCTCACTTGATGAGAGCTGAGATTATGATGTGGGTCGAGTGGCTCGCAATTATTTTCATACCATACATACCAAATGAACAACAGTGTTTTCACACACCTGCATTTCCCTAAGTCACTAGTCCTGGCAAAAAATTGACCCAACCTACGAATCCAACCCAATCCAACCCGAAAAAACAGAGTTAGGGTCTCATATTTAGCTACCCGAATGTGAATTGGGTCATGGGTCAACCCACTGATCTGATTGTCTAGTCTAATTGGGATTATTTATGCTTTGTTAGAAGTTTCCGCTCTTACATTTTTCTATTTAGTCTTTACTTTTTATTGTTTACTCTTTAAATTGTTAAATGTTCAAGTTTTTTATTTTATATTTGAAATTTTAAAATTAATTATTTTAATTTTGACATTTTTCATGTAATTTTTCTTTATTTTTTAAATTTCAATTATTTTTTGGAATGACCCGAATTGATCCATGTGTCAACCCTAACCCGAACATTTAGAGTTAGGGTCTAGCATTTGACAACCCAACCCGAATCAACCTGAAGTACCTTGACCCAACCCGAACCCGACCCACCCAGTCCAATTGCCAGGTCTACCAGTCACCGATGTTATGACCAAATCCTTTGTGAGAACCATTATCACTTCAAGCAATTCCATATGCAATTTCGCTACCATCCGCTTAATTTCACCAATCCTTTGCCAGTCTCTCTCTCCCTCTAGTTTTGACTGCGTTTGGGAATAATGCAAATACCAAAATGCATTTGTGTATTGACAATGATAAAAAAATACAATTTCCACCCAAAATGAGAGGTAATTTTTAACATTGGAATTTATTTTTGCATCCATTACAACTAAAAAATAGTTTGGTAAGAAAGTTGATTTATCAATGCAAAACTAAACCAACTTACTTTACATTTATATGGACCAAAAAGCACTCTGCATATTTACACTCTATTTGCACCCTTCCCAAACAGTCTTTCTTTCTCTTTTTTTCTTTTTGGTAAACAAAAGTCCAAATTTCTAAACCCCGGAAAGTAGTATGGTTTTACTTGTGGATATACCTTTAACCTACAAGCTTTCTGTGATGCGTAAACAAAAATTAAAGCAGGGAAAAAAATCATGACCTCTATAGAAACTTACTTTTCTGTTCTGTAGAAGTGTTGGAGCTTATTCAAGCTTATCTTCTGGTTGCATTTGTTACAATTGTTCTTTCGGATTGAACTTCTTAATACTCCAGTTTTCATGTATCCCTGCCGAGTAGGACTCGAAATTATTTGATTCTTGGAGAAAAAATATACACCAAAAGAGACTACTAGAGATTACCTCGAGGAAGAAAACTTTCACCTCTTAATAGAACTACCATCCAAACAAGAGTGTTGCACCTTCGAAACTCCACTGGTTTACGTTTCTTTTACCTATAGAAATACACTGTTGCATGAAAAATAACATTATGAGAAGTGACTATATGGGCCAATCTGACAGACCACATAGATGTCATCCATAAAGAATTCCAGACAAATTTTGCTCATATTTACAGTGCAATGCTCCTTACCATAACAATTCAACATCAGGAAAAAAAAAAAAAAAAAAAAAAAAACGAAAAAGAAAAGTAACTCCATAGCACATGATGAAATGTTCATTTCTTTAAGGAACAAAAACCGCATCCCTTTGATGGTAATAGTCACTTCCCATCTTTATTCAGCTTTAGATTTATAAATATTATAGATATTTCCTTACAACCATCATTTTCCAAGAGATTCAATGCTATAATTCAAGGGTTTCCAATGCTCACAGGGAACGAACATCCTAAACAATGTGAACTTGCAAAAACATCACATGTTCAATTCCTTGATGCCACTACTGTGGTATGATGCCATGGGCCTAAGATCCTGTATAGACTCCACATCTTTGTAGGTCCCAACCTCTCTCAATGATTGCCATCCATTACGGGCCAGAAGTTCATGGAAATCATCTTCACAGTACAAGGTTGCATCTTCACTACTAATTGCCTGCCCATTGCAGTCATCGTAGTGATAAAGCTTAATTGTAACACCTGAAAAATAACAGCCCATCAGAACTTGCATCTGAAATCATGGAAAAGAAAGAAGTTTTGACTTCTAAAATTGATATTTACCATGAAATCAAGGGGAAAAGAATAGGAAGAAACATATATGATACTCCTTGGGCCAAGCCTAAGTGACACCAACTCCATTTATATGCACGTACAGACAAAATTGAAAGAATTTTGAGGGTCAAGAGTTCCAACACACACAAATATTCATTCCATTATAATAGAAGTGGTATGCAGCTATTATTCTTTATTTCTAACGACAGCTTTGAGTTTCGACCAACTATTTCGCTTCTTCAACATAACTTTTTCACTAATAGACTATTCTTTGAGCTTCAACACAAGTTTTATCTCTCTAAATGAATAGACTAGAAAAACATTCTGGTCATGTTGATTTTGGTGTAGGCAATCTCTTAGACTGGATCCATTTAACACCTCTCTGAAATGTCCTGTAAATGGGGCAGATGGCAGCTGAAAAGTACACACGTAGCAGTTCCCATGTGGATCGCCTAAACGCAAGTCTGCAACTATGCCCATAAATAATAATCAAGAAACAGACTGCATCATCTTTGAGAGTCAAAAATATTGTGCAGAGACTTCCTTACAGATCAAAGAACATCATAATTTAACTAGGGCAACAATCCCATGGAATAGAACCTATGGTTAGAACGGCAATAACTGCAGAGAAAATGAGTCATACACCACTAAACAATCAACTACTAATATTCTACATGGTGAATCTGATACGTCTGTGTGGAGACAAAACACAGGTAACAAGGCACCCAACATGCAAGCCAACTAGTAATATTCTACATGAGATATCTTTGAATATGTTGTAATATGGACAGATTGGAAACTCCTCTCAACAACTATCTTAGTGAAAAACCAGTGGGATCCTAATCATCCAATCCTTGACAAAGCCTGCCCAATTCATTCAGATCAGATTAGATGGGGTTGGGTTGATATGCTATAGGATCAATTCAAGATTGACAAGTGCAGGATCTAGTTCTGACTCTTGCGCCCTTGGCAGTCCTAGTCAGTGAAATTGAAACAAGCAATCTATCTAAATTTTTGGAGACCGACCAGGATCAATATGAAGAGTATAAGTAGTTTGTGGCATGGCACGATCGAAACTCCTCACAACACCATCATCATCTTCAACCCAAAAAAGCCGTTTTGACCTCAGCCCAAAAGCACTTCTAATGGCATCCTTGATGGCATCTGCAGATCCATCAATTCCTATTCTTCGAGTGATCTCTCCCCATTTTACAATAATGACATGCCCTGCAGGAAGTGGAGAAGAAATAGGATAGCAGCCCATGCTACTGTCCCATTGAGGCACATCTGCCAAAAGAAAAAAAGAAGCATCAGCAACAGCAATGTGAGATCATTATAATTACATATAGTAATATACATATACATGTGTGTGTAATTATAACATATATATAAATATGTATATCTTACCAGCAGAGTTGTCATCTCTCCAACCCCATGCGCTTCTTCCACTCTGCGAAGGACATTCTTGAGACAACACAGAGTTTGTACTTTGCCCATCTCCCTCTGATCTCTGAAGAGTTATAGTGGATGACTCCAAGCCTGACAATCATACTGCATAAATATATTGGTGCATTGGTAGAACAAGAGAATCGTATACCACTAAACAGAAATAAGTTAGCCAATCACAGCATTTTGACCATTGATGCCAACAGAGCAAATATGTCCAAGAAATAAGCCAGACTAAGAGGAAGACTATAACTAAAAATTGTGTCTCTATTCTTGTCCTAGGTGACAACTCCAAGTGGAGACTATGTATATCCTGTTTTCCATCAAATTAAGAGAAGGACAAAGCAGCCAAACAAGCCTTTGGTAACAAGCAAATGCCAATCAGAAAAAGAACAAACCCTTTAACCCATTCAAACTGCAAGCAAAATCCAACCTGAAACCAGGATCCATATTGTTATCAAGAAAAAGATTAACAGACAACAAAAGCAATCATGATTTCCACTCTCACAAATGCTCCGTGGCCTTCCACTCTGCTTCTTACTCAATAAAATCTTTTGCAATCCATCCATGCAAAAAGAGATTGAGGGACTACCACTTTAATAATTGAACCAGCTGATTTAGTGCCCAATTGCCTATGTCAATATTTATTTCACTAAACCATAAAGGAAAGAAAATTGATGCTAAAAAGTTCCAAAATCATTTTTTATCCCATTTCAAATAGCATCAAATCCACGCCTTATCTCAATTATATGGGGTCAGCCACATGAATCCTGTTTCACCAATCCGTTCTATTTAATGCCATATTCACAGTTAAATTATGAGTGTGTAAATCATTTCTTATTACTTCCACCCATGTCCTTTTTGGCCTACCCCTAGCCCCTTTAACTTGTAACAAATCAATTCTTCTAATTGGTGCTGTTGATGGTCTTCTATGCACGTGACCAAACCATCTTAGTCTACTTTCCCTCATTTTATCACCTATTGGAGCGTTACTCCTAGGTTCCCACAAATGACTTCATTCCTGATGAAAATCAGACATGAAAGTTACCTTAGGGTTTTAAAAACCCAAACCCCCCTTGGTAAATAATAATTCATTAGTTATGTTTACAATATTGCTAATTTGGTGTTGATAATACCATTGACATGTTTTTTTATCTTTTCCATCTTGCCTTGTTTTTCCTATTACACTTTTTCCATTAATTTTTTCGGCTGAACAGAGTCCTGTATTTACTAACTCAATCCATCCTCAAGTATGCCAGCCATGCATTCTTGATGCTAAAGTTCTAGATTACAATCAGGGCTTTAAATGCTAAAATGATGAAGGAAAGGCCTTTGGGAAGAAAAGTATGCTTTTCACATTATTTAAATTATGGAATGCAAAAGACTAGAGTTCCAAAAGATGGATATCACACCACCCAAAGATAATAGAAGCCAAGCATCAAAGAAAAGAAGTATCACCATAAAAAGAAAAAAAAAAATCAAACAAAAATTTTCAATTTCATTATATTGAAAAAAATATATCATCTATGGGAAATTTAAATTATTTGACCTAGTAAGAAACTCTTTACATCCAACTTTTATCAATGCATACCTTCACATTTTCTTGAGTTCTAAAATAATTAATGGGTCATTTATAACAACTGAAATGGCTGGACTTAATGACTTTTGCTTTGACTTTTAGTGATTGTCGGATGACTTGAAATAAGTTTTCTAACTAGGGTAAGACATTTAATGGATAACTAGACTAAGAAATTGATTATATCCAAAAGGATAATGATGCCCAAAAAGATAATGATGGGCTCTCCAATTTCTCAACCTTATCAGGTATGTTGTGTGTACTGGTGATAGGATTCTCTTTTGAGAAGACACCTGGATTGGTATGTCCACCCTTAAAGACCTTTATCCATCTTTGTATTCCCTCTCCCTTTTTAAAAGCGAACCAATTCAAACTTTAGTTTCTTTCTCCCAGTCCTCTGGTTTCAATTGGAATTTGGGTTTTAGAAGAGATATAAGAGACTTTGAACTTGATCAACTTGCTTTGCTACTCAAAACCTTAGACTCTGTTTGTTTGGACTTTTCTAAACCTGATGCTAGAATCTGGATTCCCAATTCTTTGGATCTTTTTTCTTGTCCCTCATTTTTCTCTCAGTTGCGCTTAGTCCCTAACTGAGAGCCCATTCCCCCCAAGGTTGGAGCCCTTTGTTAGGAAGTCTCTCTTGGGAAATTAAACACTTTGGATAGCTTGCAAAACAAAAGGCCCAACCTTTGCATTTCCCCAAGATGGTGTTTCCTTTGCAAAGCAATTGGAGAGAGCTGTTACCATCTTATAATTTCTTGCCCTTTTGTTGTAAATATTTGGGGAAAAAATTGGTCTTTTGGGTGTAGGTGGATTGCAAATCAGGGGGCTTTTCGACCCTACAACTTTCAGGTGGCCTAAGAGAAGAGGTAGAGTTTTATGAAGATGTGTTGGGGCTGCTTTAGTATGGACAGTTTGGGAAGAAAGAAATAACAGGATCTTTAGGGATGTAAGTACTGTTTGGGAATGTCTGCCGATAAGGGCTATCAACTGGGTCAAAACTTTGGATTTATTCACTTTTCTCCTTTGATGGCATATGGAGAAACTGGGAATTTGTTGCAAACTCTTCTTTGGTTAAGGACAAACCTGTTGTAGATTAGAAGCCCTCAAAAAAAGCCTTCATAAAGCTCAACTTTGACAGCAGTAGCCTTGGCAATCCTAGACCTTCTGGTATTGGGGGTGTATTTAGGAATGAAGAGGGACAGATTGTTGCATTATTCTCTGGCCCAATTGGAGTTGGGGATGTGGTTAGTGCAGACTGCAGAGGTGCAAGCTGCTGTATAGGGAGTACAAATTGCTAAAGACTTGAACTTTGGGAGGTTGATCATTGAAGGTGACTCTAAAGTGGTAACTGGGTGGCTAAAAGAACCGAAGACAGTAGCTTGGTCTTTTAGGGGAGAGATGATGAGATTCAAGTGGCTTACTTCTAATCTCACAGTGAGAGTTCAGTGGGAGAGGAGGTCGGCAAATGGGCTGGCTGACCTACTAGCTAAGCAAGGGGTAAACAGGGATCACTTATTATGGGCTCAATTGTAATTTTACTTTGTTTTTAAGGCAGCAACACACGCCTTCTGGGAGAACTTTGTTTCGTATCCACTTGTCAGTTTACTTTATTTATTCATCTTAATGAAATACTTCATGATTCATCGAAAAAAAGATAATGATCGATTAGGATCCATAATACTTCCTACAACTCTTAGCCAAAGAAAGACACGGATGCTTTTAAAGTTCATAAATCAGCAAGCATATTTTAAGTTGCATCTTAAGATCTTCATAAAACATTCTGTAAATTCAAACTACCCATCTTAATTTAAATTGGAATGGTGTTAGAGGTTACAAAGGTAAAAGTCAGGTCAATAATGTCATTGAAACATGTAAGATGTCGTAACGTAACATTTAAATTTTGCATCATAAATCAACTGATCAAGAAAAAAAATAAACTTTTTGACAAGTGAGAGAGAAATTATAAAATCATTACATCAAATTTTCAAATCAGCATTACAAAAAAGTGAAAAATACAAAAGAAAAATAACTCATCTTCACATCATTTTGAAAATTCAAGTTAATATAAATACAAGAAACGTGCCAGAAATCTTTAGCTCTTGTTTCTTGCTTTGTGATGCAGAAAAGTAGGTTAAAAGTAAAATAATAAATGGGATCAAGTAGTGAAGGGATTATGCTATGCAGCAGGTTAGTTGGAAGAGGAAAATGGATGGAGTTGATGAATGATCAATCATGGTCCATGGTGATGGTGATGGTGATGAAAGGTGGTGGGACAGGTATGAAGATTGTGGAGATCTGATCCAATAATCAGAATCTAGCACAAGGTGGGAATAGGATATCATTTGGCCGGTCTTCACCTGCAGTTTAACGTATCACCAACAGGTCAGTTAGAGAGAAATAAAACTTCTGCAAATCAAAGAGGGGAAGAAAACCTCTTAGGATGAAAAAGTCTTTCTACAAACAAGGTTACAAACTCTTATACTGCCATTGGCTCAATTACTAAGTTCCAAAAATACATAGCTTGCACATAATCATCTCATGTTCAGCACGACATTGCATAAACAAGACTAATCTGATTCAACAACATGGTAACTCAGCACAACCTCGAAAAACACCACTTTTGTAATAGTATGTACTAATACTTAATCAGTGATTAGTATTCTAAAACTAGAAGTAATACCTAGACTATAGGGTCCGTTATGTTTAATAGCAAACCGATCTTTATAGGATATCAGTGGATATGACTGAAATTTAAGTCACCCCACCGAGATATCAAAAAATCACAACAATCGTCGCTGTGGTCATTTCAAGACCATCTGATCATGGTACAAATTATTGAAGTATCAGCAGTGGTCATTGACATTTAAAACGTCAGCATTTATCTATAAATTGGCTATAACTCCAGAGAAATAAACGATAGTTTAGTTATCACAATATCGCACCGAGTGTGCAGAAGAGGTTACCTTTAGGGATTGATTGCAGGGTTTCGAGGTTGAGATGATAGGAATCGAATGTGGAGTCTCTGAAGAACGGGGATGGGGGACGAGAATCTTGGTTACTGTGATGTTGGTTATTCTTGAGCTTGCGAACTAGACTTCGCCATTTCTCTCTACAACCATCTGGTGAGCGTCGGTAGCCTCTATCTCTCATCTTAAAAGAGATTCGACTCCATTCGACCGACTGGATAGTGGTAGTTATAGTAGCAGTAATAGTAGGATCAGAAGACGATGAAGAATAAGCTTTGTTGTAGGCAGTGGTAAAGGCGAGGAGGTCGCAGATCTCGGACTTGGCCTATGGCCTACACCTCCAACGTCGGCGACGACGAGCGCTCGGCCCGTCTCGATCGCCCAAATCGCTGTCGAAATGAGCCTGTTGGCCAACGCGCGGCGTCGCCCACTCCATTTTCCCTTTTTTTCTTCCTTGTTTTTTTTTATCAATAAGGCAATTTCTATGATGCCGGAAGTGTATGATATCAGAAAAAACTTTGACCAATCAGAACCCCCGTGAATTTTGATGAATACCCCCATGCCAGTTGATTGGTTATCATTTCTTTTAGATATCATGTCTTCTTCGTATCGTAGTTGAGCTCAATTAATAATGATATATTTGCTTTTTTCCTTTTTCAATTTTCGGCCCATAAATGGAGTCGGCCCAAGTTTAGGGAGCCTAGGACTGTTGAGTCTTCTTTACTTTTTCGGAGGGGCTATATAACAGAGGATAGCCCATCCCCCAACCATAAATGGAAAAATTCAAGGTTTTAAAAACGTACCCGAAACCGATTTGGCCACTGGTTTTCGGGTTGACTGTTCAACCATCCGGTTTGAATGAATGGTCCCGTTCCAACAAAAAATAAATAAAAATTGTTCAAAACCATTGAATGAGTCAACAGTTCGACTGCCTGGATTAATGAATCGTTAATCAATTTAATTGTTTTTGGCCAGAGACCGAGTTTGAAGTAAAATGAAACTGACTGCTAACAAAATTCCCAAGCTTAAGTCAACAATTCGGAAACATTGGATAAATTCATAAACCCCACAACCCAAGTGTCGTCTATTCTTCAATTCTATACTCTATATACAAATCATGATGGTCTATATCACATTGTCACATGGTCTCTCCTTTCTCCAAACCCCCATTCTCTTTCATTTCTCCATTACCTCCCTCCCTGCCCTCTCCTTGAGCCATATTAACAAGGCTCTTCTTTCTCCTATTGGTCATCACTTCCCAATTACCTAAAAATCTTCTTAAAATATCATTCTCCTAAAGTCTCTCTTAAATCTTCCTAAAATATCTATTTCTAATTGACCTCATATTTTTTATTAAAGATCTCTTAATTACTTTATATTCATTTGCCTAGACCAATAAAAAAGAGACATCTTAAAGAAGAGATAAAGAGAGAACTTGAATTATTAATGGGTATAACATATAATAAGGGTCCCATGTGTTAACATGTACTATTTAAATTCATTTTTAAAATAATGAAAAATAAACACAACAACTACGGGTTTTCCTTCACACCTAATTTATAATGACAAATTTGAACATTTTTAAAAGTTTTAAATAATAGTAAACTAAGCATAATATCATAACTTAAATAAACACATCAATGAAAATTTGCTAAATAAATTAAAATTTAATAAAAGTCAAAATTACTAATTTAAAGTTGATTTAAATTCAATTTTAAAATAATGAAAAATAAACACAGATCGGATTCAATATGAATTTTGCCTTCACCCTGCCCTCACCATTAATGCTTCTACTTGAACCTAACATAATGACATATAGTTTTCGAACTTGACCCAACCCTATAAGAGTTCAACCTGATACCAACAAGACTAGACTTTCTTCTTTGCAATTGTATTTTTATCAGTGCATTTGAAAACCCAAGTAAAGAAGCAATCTAACCCACCCCTATTGGGGCTCCAACTTCCCCCACCCTAATTAGGGCAATTGTTTTAATCTTTGATCGGGTTAAGGGTGGGTTTCAGGGAAGCCCAATTTTTGGTCATCGAGGACAAGGTGGGGATTTGTCCCAATGTTTTAAAAATTGGCCCAGACCATAACCATTTTGGCCATCGGTTTGATGGTCTGGTTTTAATGAATGACCTATTGCAAGTTAAAAAAAAAATTAAAATAAAATAGCTAAAACCATTTTTGGGTTAAATAGGTTGATGGTTTGGCTGCCCATGTTATTGACCAAGTCAACAGTTTTTGACAAAAGAATAGTTCAAGGGTGAAATGGAAACTGGTTGCTTAGATGGTTTCTAGGCCAAATGATCTGACCGTTTGGGTCAATGACGATTCAGAAAACTATGATTTGTCCATCCCACCCTGAGCTTGATACTAACCTCCCAATAGATGTTGTGTATGATATATTAATTTATATTATATGTTACATTTTTATATAAATATTTTAATATGACATCTATATTGTATATTATATATAATAGTTTATATTTTCTATAAAAAAAATAATATTTTATAAAATGTATTTTATAAAATAGATTTTATATAACGCATAATATTGTATAATTCATTGTTTTTGAACCATCATTGACCTGGATAATTGGACCGTTTGGCCCAAAAATAGTCCAGATAACTGATTCCATTTTGCCTTAAATCGTTCCTTTGTCAAAAACCATTGACTTAGTGACCTACTAACTCGAGTGGTCAAACCATCAATCAATTCGACTTAAAAAATGGTTTTTGGCCATTTTTATTTTAATTAATTTTATATATTTTTTTAATTACAACTGGTCATCCCGGACTGGACGGTTGAACGATTGGCATAGAAATCTAAGGTCAAAACGTTTTTGGTTTTGAGTTGATTTTCAAAACATCTATATAATCAACACCAATAAATATTATTAAAAATAAAAATTTAATGATTTTTTGTATCAATTTAATGAAATTTAATACAGCTTTGTCAAACAATGGATACTACAAAAATAATGCTTGTGATGGATTTAGTGTGACTTTACCCAATAAGAATAGATTAATTTCTTATAATAAAACGTATGTATCACACGTGTCCTGACTAATATAATAATATACAATATACCATGAGGATAGGGCTGAGCTGAGATTTGGGTTGGACTGGTTTGGGCTTGATTTGAGCTCTAGCTGAGCTATTCAAGGTCAAAGCCTAAGACCAGTCCATTATCCATGGAAGACAAAAACTAAAGGTTCAAGGCACAGGCTAAGGTAGGGACTCGTGGACTTAAGACCAAGCTCAAGCCTAATTCATACAAAAAATTAGATTGGGCCACGTCGGCCTCAAGAAGTCAACAAAACGCAAAAGAGCTGATTTGATGACCATGAGCCCAATTCTAAAACTAATCAATCTCTACCTTCACAAATTTGTTGAGACCGGCTTCACATATGGTGCTTCACATCGATCTCACAAGTATATTTCACCATGTATTGGAAATATTTCTTGCATTTATGTATTATGGGAGATGTTCCCAATCCCAAGTCATTGTGAGGCGCCCTGTGTGAAGAACAGATCCCAATTATGTTTTGTTAAGTAATTAGTAACCGGCGCAGCAAACAACCAAAAGCAGAGTTCAAACCTGTGCCCCACCATCTCTCGCCCCACACACTGAGCATCCACCACTTGTCCATTCGCATACGGTCAGTATTCCCACGGGTGGGGCTAACGGAATGGTCGTTAGTTTGTCCCGTTAGCCCCAAAACTAGTCCAAAACCCTCATTTCTACATTCCCACTCCCTCAACTGATCCCTCATGCTTGAACTAGCCATCCCCTAACCCCGTTCTTCTCCCCTCCACCCGAGCTCTCCTTCTCCGGCATCGGCAACTGCTCCGGCGAGTTCACCTTGACTAGGTATTC
Organism: Nelumbo lutea; assembly: GCF_056320005.1. Classification (NCBI taxonomy): domain Eukaryota; kingdom Viridiplantae; phylum Streptophyta; class Magnoliopsida; order Proteales; family Nelumbonaceae; genus Nelumbo; species Nelumbo lutea. The sequence continues at coordinate 3,168,843 of NC_142688.1, forward strand.
CCCAACACTCATTTTGCTATTTTGTTTTTTCATTTCAAATCAGATAAACCCCTGTTCTCTGATATTTTGTATATGTTTGATTCTGTTTATGTTTTTTGAGTAAACGTTTATTGACGGTGCCACATTGGCGCCCCATCAGCAAATGCCTCATTAATTGTATTTATATGTGATGGAGCGCGATCCGGCTGGTCTTAGCTGTCCGCTGCCTTGCTTCTGAATTCAAGGTAGAAGGGGACCTGGAACGAAAGAGATGGGAAAGCTCCGGGGGGAACCCGGTGTAGAGGCTCCGAAGCTCAAGTTAGAATCCTTCAAAAGCAAGGTAATACCAGATAGCGCAAAGTTTGCATACCTCCATTGTCGGGGGGCAGGGGGCTCTTATAGTCACTTCGTGTACTCGTCCCGAGGCCCTTGTCAGATCGGGTATGATTACCCTTGCGCTTGTCAACTCGGTCGTCATCCCTTCTGTTGAGACAGAACCGTCACTGCCTAACCGTCTAACTGGAGATGGCGGCGTCAGTGGCGGTGGCAGGTGGCCGTTTAGAGTGCTGCTACCAAATGTCAGATCCCAAGTCAGTCAGGCGTGGCGTCCTCGGGCACGGACTTCCATGGTGTCAGGCATGGTACGACTTGTTTGGCTTTGGCGCCTAGAAGATGATGCGAAGTGCTGAGCGAGGTGGTCTTGGGCTCGGAGGTATCCCGGACTGTTACAAGGTGGGTCAGTTCGGCGAAGTGTCCCGGACTGTTACAAGGTGGGTCAGTTCGGCGAAGTGTCCCGAGCTGTTACAAGGTGGGTCAGTTCGGCGAAGTGTCCCGAGATGTTACAAGGTCAGTTCGGCGAAGTGTCCCAAGCTGTTACAAGGTGGGTCTGTTCGGCGATGTCTATCCCGAGCTGTTACAAAGTGGGTCAGTTCGGCGAAGTCTATCCCGAGCTGTTACAAGGTGGGTCAGTTCGGCGATGTCTATCCCGAGCTGTTACAAGGTCAGTTCGGCGATGTCTATCCCCTTGTCCCCGCCTAGGCTTGGCCCCTTCTGCCGAGCTGTCGTTTCTGCCACGTGTCACATAATGAAGAGGTCGGGCCAAATCTTCCTTCATCAATTGCCCCCCACTCCTTGCGCCGAGGGTCTTGCCATGGTGCGGGGAGTTTTCGCGAGGTAGCTGGTGGATTTGTCCCGTCCTTCAAACCTTTACTGTACGAGACGCTTTTGCTAGGGTTCTTTCGGTTACCGAGGAGGCTGGGAATGTGCTTACTCAAGAACGCTGGTGGTTGTGACCGCGCGTTTTAAATTTCAAACCAACTCGCGCTGCTGGGACGTGACAGTGGGTCATTTCAAAAAGGCACGCCACTGCTGTACGTGCGCCGTCGACTATCAGGGAGACGTGCGGCGCGTTAGCTTCGAAAAGACGCGTGTCAAAGCGACGTCGGTTTCAAAAAAGACGTGCTGACATTTCGCTTTTTTTGGAAAGACGTGCGCCAATCACGTCTCGACTTTAAGGGTTGTGCGGTCGGTAAGAACGTGGGCCGTCGGATCGTCTTCAGTCTCCACGGTCGATTCTTGGTTACTGTAGCTATAAATAGTGGGGGACCCCGGTTGGTTTGTCACTTTTGCGGTTTGTCTACTGAGTTCGCGTCCAACCTTTCAGCTCGCGTCCAAATCTTTTCCAGCTCGCGTCAAGGCTGGTTATATAGTCTTCACGGTTCTTTGGCTTGTTCTTTAAACTTTCCAGTGAGTACTTTCTTGAATCTATCTTTCCCCCAATGTCTAGCTTTGATAGCTCAGACGATTCTTCGAGTAGGGCCGACGTAGGTTCTACCAACCGAGCCGTGTCCCCAGACTGCCTCAGTGATCCTGAGGTGGAGCTTGAAGACTATGAACCAGTGATCCGAGTTGCTTCGGGCAGTTTGGCGTCTACCTCCCGCCGAGGTCGGATGCTAAACAGGTTTGGTCCTTCGACCATGACGCCTGAGGGGCTTCAATCCATACTTCTGTCCTACAATCTTCCTGGGGGGTACACATATTTCATTCCTTCGGGTAGCTTTCCTTTGGAACACGGTCCCGACGAGATCGTGATTTTTCGAGAGCAGCTCGCTGCAGGGTTGCAACTTCCTTTCCATCCCCTTCTTGTCGAAGTCATAAACCACTTCGGTGTCACCATTGGCCAGCTTCATCCGAACTCTATTCGGAACCTGGTGGGGACAATATCCCTTTTTTGCGAGCAGAACTTCCCCTTGGACTTAGAGATATTCTCCTCTATCTTGATGCTCAAGAGACATGCGGGTCCTCTTCCTGGGGGGAGATGGGCGTATTACCTTACTCCTCGCCAGGGTTTTAAGCTTCTGCACGATCTTCCTAACAAGGTCCCGGCGTGCGAAATGCACAAGGATGGCCCTTTCAGATCGGGTGGGGTGAGGCCGCTCCCGACTTGGGCGTAACTCTTGATAAAGAGACGGTGAAGGGTCTCCGGCAGTGGGCACGGCAAGGCTTAAAGTGCCACCACTACTTAACGGAGGCTAAGCTTTTTGCAGCCGGCCTGAGTTCGGGTAGGTTTCTGGCTATGCGGCTTCTTTTTTTTTTTGATGTCGAACTCGTTTCTGTAGGTGTGATGGATGCGGAGAGAACTCACGGCGGGCGTTTGTTCCAAGGTATGAAGAGGAGGAAGCGGGTCACCAAGCGAACTCGTAACGAGCTGCCCCTGGATGAGGAGCCCCAAGCCCTAGACCATACGACAGAGGATCTGCCCAGGGAGCCCGAAGTGACTCCACCAGTGTACGAGACTGCCGGAGCGCCTTTCGCTGAGACCACTCATACGGGCGCTCCTGCGTACTCAAGTGCTCCTCACTCCGGGTCTGCTCATACGCGGGCTGGGCCCTCAGGCTCGGGAGCTCAAGGGGAGTTTAGGAGCGTGTTGTCGCCGAACTACGCTCTTCAGAAGAGTAGGGACGCTACTTTCCCTGAGGAGGTTGCGGCGTGGACCGATCTTCCCTTGAATCAGGTCGCTTGCCGCGCCGTAACACATGCCATGGTGGTGAGTTGGATCCCGTCTTCACTTTTTTATTCTGTTGCTTATGTTGTTATTTGCTCACTTGTTTCTTTTGGTAGGTGAATTCTTCAATTCATGCCTTGGCGGCCCAAGTGGAGAGGAGCTCGCGACAGGCGCGAGCTGCTGAGGCTGCCACTCATGCTGCTGAAGAAGCCTTCCGTGCTGCGGAGGCAAATACCCAGGATGCTGAGGCGGCAGCTTATGCTGCTCGCGTCGCGATGGCCAAATAGGCGACGTCTCAGCGTGACGCCGAGGCCATGGGGGTAGTTGTCAAGCACATGGCAGACTTGAAATTGGATTTGCAGCATCAAGTCGAGTATCTTCAGGAGGACATTAGGGAGAGAACACAGATTTTTTCCCAAGGCATTGAAGACGCCAAAAAGAAGGCAGTTGAAGACTACATTGCCTCCCCGCGTTTTGACGATCTGATGGTGGACTCTTACAGGAGGGGGTTCAAGTTGAGCCGGTGGATGATCCGGAATACATACCCCGACCTCGATGTAAGTGCCATAACCACTTCGCGCATAACTTAGGAGATGGCCAATGCTGCCGATGGCGAGCCAGACTCTGAAGGAGAGGCAGGGCCTTCGGGTGTTGTTGAAGTGCCTTCCGATGGCGAAGAAGTGGCTCCGGGCATGTAATTTTTTTTTTTTGCCAGTGTACTGTTTCTTGCAATGGAGTCTTTTTCCCCTTGCTCATCTTCCCCGAGCTGTTTCTTTGTTGGGTTTTTAAATTTTCGTGGCCTTTTATGCCGCGAACTAATTTTTGTCGAGCTGATAATGTGCTGAAGTTCCTCGGCTTGCCTTGTGGCACATGGCCTGATTTCGTCCACTTCGCTAGGTGGTTTATAGGTAGTATCGCCTCAAATTCACGATGTTCCACGTTCGGGGTACTCATTTGCCTTCCATGGTTTCGAGTTCGTATGCGCCCCCGAGTGCTGTTTTTACTTTATAGGGCCCTTCCCAATTAGGTCCAAGCTTGCCGACGCCGGGTTCAGGCACCATAATATTCCGGAGGACCAGGTCGCTGACTCGGAAGCTTCGACGCTTTACTCTGTTGTTGTAGTAGCGAGCTACCTGCTGCTGGTATGCCGCTGTTCGGATGTGCGCGAGGTCCCTTACCTCGTCCAGTAGGTCGAGGTTGGTGCGTAACTCATCTCCGTTCGTCCGATCGTCATATGTTTCTAATCGCAACGTTGGTATTTCGATTTCCGCCGGGATCACCGCTTCAGTGCCGTAGGTGAGGTTGAAGGGGGTTTCTCCTGTGGCTGCTTTTTCGGTCGTTCGGTGAGCCCATAAGACACTTGGTAGCTCTTCGGTCCACAATCCCTTAGCTCGATCCAGACGTGCTTTCAGCCCGCACAGGATGGCTCTGCTCATTACTTCCGTCTGACCGTTTGCCTGTGGGTGCGCGACTGACGTGAAATTTTGCCGAATCCCCATGTCTTGGCACCACTCCTGGAACTTGATATCCTCGAACTGTTTGCCGTTGTCGGAAATTAGAACCCGAGGTAATCCGAACCGACATACTATGTTCTTGGCACCACTTCTGTCTAACGGGTCAGTTCGACTCGTAGGGGGTCTTCGATGGAAGCTCCGATGCTTAGTGTGCGAGCTGGGTCCGTAGCTGAAGTCGGGATTGCGACTGTTTCCTCCGTGGGCGAAGCTCGCTCCTTACCTTGCTCCGCCGGCCGCTCCAGCTCGAGGTCGTCGGCCGCCTTGGTTTTTCCCTTTAGGGCGGCAACGTAGCACTTGCGGGACTCGAGCTGGTCGCCCCGCGCTACCCCTATACCGAAGTCCGTAGGGAACTTCATGGCCAAATAGTAGGTGGAGACCGCCGCCCGTAGGACATGCGTGATCGGCCGCCCTATTATGGCATTGTACGGGGAGGGGGTCGCGACTACCAGGAAATCATGGTTGAGTCTGACCGCACAAGGCCATGTGCCGACTTCCACAGGGACAGTTATTTTCCCGAGGGGCCTAACTTCCTCTCCGCTGAAACCTATCAGGGCAGTGTTTGCGGGCTTCAGCTCGCTCCTCTTTAACTGCAGCTAGTCAATTGCCGATTTGAAGAGGATGTCCGCTGAGCTGCCCGAATCTACGAGTACGCGCCTGACCTCGAAATCGCTGATCCTTAGCTTAATGACAAGCGCGTCATCATGGGGTAGTGGATTCCTCGCGCGTCGTCCTCCGTGAAAAAGATTGGCTCTTCGGTCTTTGGTCTCTTTGGGGGGTTCCTTTCTTCGAGGGCCGCTTCGCGAACTGAAGTCCGGGTTGCTGCCGAGGTACACCCCGCTACCACCGATCCTCCCACTATTACATGGATGGTTCCCCGAACTGGCCTCTCTTCCGGAGGCTGCTTCTGCAACGGTTCGGTAGGTCTGTTGCTAGACTCGGGTGCATCCCTTTCGCGCTCCCCTTGCCGACCTGCTTTATTATTGTTGTGCTGTACAAAGTTTCTCAAGTATCCGAGACGGATGAGTCCCTCTATCTCGTCCCGGAGGTTATTACACTATTCGGTGCTATGACCATGGTCTCTATGGAAACTACAATACAAATTCTTGTTTCTATCGTTCGGATTTCCCTTCAGGCGAGGTGGCCACTTAACGTACGGAGCGTCTTTGATCGTCATTAAGATCTCTGTCCACCTCGTGTTCAACGACGTGTAGTCCGTCCGAACTGCTAGGGGGGCCTGGAAGGACTGGTTCGGCTTCGGCTCCCGGGTCGGGTTTTTTCTACTCACCGGGTTGGAGAGCTCGCCTTCTCTCTTTCTTTTCTCATTCCTGCCTTCGGTTCATTGGTTGATCTCTTCCTCTGTCCTCATGAACTTATTCGCGAGTTTGAGGAATTCGGCCACGGTCGCGGGCTGGTTGGCCACCATGTGCCATTTGAACTCTTTGTGCGTCACCCCTCTTTTGGCCGCCGCGAGCTGCACTGCAGGGTCCAACCGCGGTATTTGCAAGCACGCCTCATTGAACCGCTTGATGTAGCCCCGAATAGATTCTCCTTCTCTTTGGACCACTCCGAAGATGCTTTCCTCTGTTCTGGGGCACCGTCGGCTGGTGACGAAGTGTGTGGTGAAGACTTGCACAAACTGGGCCCAACACTTTATCGACCCGGGGGCCAGGTTTCTGTACCAAGTGCGGGCTACCCCCCTGAGGGTGGTGGTAAAGGCCACGCACATGCACGATTCGCTAGCCCTGGCGAGGTGCATTTGCGACTAAAAGGCGTCAACGTGGTCGTTGGGGTCGAAGGACCCGTCGTACTTGTCCAGAGGTGGGAGTTTGAAGTCTCTGGGTAAGGAGACCGCCAGGAATTCCGATGCGAGGGGGGAAGGAACGGAGAGAGCCGGGGTAGCCCCTACCTCGTCCGAGCTCGCGGCTTTGCCTCTGAGTTCCGACAAGGCGCGGGTGGTGGTTTGGCGACTCCGGCGCCTTCGCCGTTGAGCGGGCCTTGTGCTAGCGCTGCTGGCCTCCGTGTTACCGAGCTCGATGGGCCCGGAATGCTGGTAGTCCGCCGCTAGGGCGCTGAATCGATTTTCGGTGAGCGGGAGCTCGGGCTTGGAGCGCCGGGGTGCCGACCTCGCGGGCGAGGTTCCCAACCCACCTGCGGGTTACGAGGCGGGGATGACATTTTTCTCTCTTCGGCCTGGGGACGAGGCCTGGCTGTTGGGGTGGTTTTGGGGCCGGGAGGCCTTCGCCTGGCGGGGGCGCCCATCCTGCGGGGAGGCCTTGACCGGCCTCGGGGCGGGGTGGCGAGGTGGAAGTAGTGGTTGGTTCAGTGGCAGTTGGGGGAACTGCTGTTGATAGTGATACTGGGAGATGTTGTGCAGCACTTGGTGCTGGTGAAGCTGGTGTTGCTGGAACTGTTGCATTTGGGCTTGCATTGCCCACATGCACTGCATCAGGTCCTCCAATCGGTCTTGGCTAGCTGCCAGGGGGACGGCAGTTGGTTCAGTGAAAGTTGTCTCAATGGGGAGGGGAAAGGGGACGTTTGTGGTAGGAGGGTTTACGGGTGCCACTGCTTGTGGCGTGTTCAGGATGGGGATCCCATCCGCCGAAAGGGGGATGGTGAACTGTCCAACGCACACTACGGGGACCTGAAGTTGTTCTCCGGTGGCGTTTGTCTCCGTGCCGCGTCCGGTGTTGCTGGAGGAGGCCATGAGTGTTGGGTTTTTTGAAGAAGAAAGGGGGTATCAAAGTTTGGAGGGAGGCTTTTTGAAGCGTTTTCCCACAGACGACGCCAATTGATGGAGCGCGATCCGGCTGGTCTTAGCTGTCCGCTGCCTTGCTTCTGAATTCGAGGTAGCAGGGGACCTGAAACGAAAGAGATGGGAAAGCTCCGGGGGGAACCCGGTGTAGAGGCTCCGAAGCTCAAGTTAGAATCCTTCAAAAGCAAGGTAATACCAGATAGCGCAAAGTTTGCATACCTCCATTGTCGGGGGGCAGGGGGCTCTTATAGTCACTTCGTGTACTCGTCCCGAGGCCCTTGTCAGATCGGGTATGATTACCCTTGCGCTTGTCAACTCGGCCGTCATCCCTTCTGTTGAGACAGAACCGTCACTACCTAACGTCTAACTGGAGATGGCGGCGTCAGTGGCGGTGGCAGGTGGCCGTTTAGAGTGCTGCTGCCAAACGTCAGATCCCAAGTCAGTCAGGCGTGGCGTCCTCGGGCACGGACTTCCATGGTGTCAGGCATGGTACGACTTGTTTGGCTTTGGCACCTAGAAGATGATGCGAAGTGCTGAGCGAGGCGGTCTTGGGCTCGGAGGTATCCCGGACTGTTACAAGGTGGGTCAGTTCGGCGAAGTGTCCCGGACTGTTACAAGGTGGGTCAGTTCGGCGAAGTGTCCCGAGCTGTTACAAGGTCAGTTCGGCAAAGTGTCCCGAGCTGTTACAAGGAGGGTCAGTTCGGCGATGTCTATCCCGAGCTGTTACAAAGTGGGTCAGTTCGGCGAAGTCTATCCCGAGCTGTTACAAGGTGGGTCAGTTTGGCGATGTCTATCCCGAGCTGTTACAAGGTGGGTCAGTTCAGCGAAGTCTATCCCCTTGTCCCCGCCTAGGCTTGGCCCCTTCTGTCGAGCTGTCGTTTCTACCACGTGTCACATAATGAAGAGGTTGGGCCAAATCTTCCTTCATCAATATGTATCCAAAAGCAAACTTCAGTTTCTGTGCGCCTCTCCCGTTTCAGGAAGTTTCATTTTGGAGCTTCTTGAAATAAGTAGGCGTTTATTGACATTTTGCTGATGTGGTGCTAATGGTGCCTATATATCATAAACGCCCTCATTAATTATTTTATAAAATGTTTACTGAATAAATGTAAATGGATCCAAATACCCTCTTTGTTTTTTCTGATATTTTGTTTTTTTTTTTTTTAATTTCAAATCATAAACACCAACACCGACGATCATCCGGCCATTTCACTGTCATAGGTACTCTCCAACTCTCATATCATCACTCGTTCACAAGACATCTCGAGAGATTCCTCAATGCCATTCTATATTGGATTTGCCCTGTGGACAAGAACTTGGGTTTGGATGTTTGATAGCTAATACAATGCCAAAACTTCGCCATCTTGAACTTGGGTTTGGACGTTTCAATGATCGTGGTCTCGATGCCATCTTTACCAAGTGTAGGGCCCTTACTCACCTTGATATTCAAGGGTGTTGGAGTGTGAAGTTAGAGGGAGATCTTGAGGATAAGTGCAGCCAGCTTGTGGTCTTTTAAGGACCCTTGGGATGATGATTATGATGAGGCACGTTCTTTCAGAAAATGAGGGTGATTGTGCGGATGAAGTTGCAGAATCCTCTTCCTCAACTCTGACTAGATAGCAACTTGATTTTAGCCTTGTAAATCCTCTTCCTTAATCAATTCTGTTGCCGGTGTTTTCTCTAATTTGAAATAGAAAAATAAAATATCAGAAAAAAAAATAAGAAAGATATGTGAAATAATGATGATATGAGAGATGGAAAGTATCTGTGATAGTGAAATGGGTGGATGACCGCCGATGGTCATTATAGATGGCCGGTGGTTTCTCTGATTTGAAATGAGAAAACAACAGAGAACAGGGGTTTATCTGGTTTGAAATGAAAAAACGAAATAGTGAAACAAAATGAGTGTTGGAGAATACCTGGTCAAGTGAACTCACTGGAGCGGTCGCCAGTGTCGGAGAAGGAAAACTCAGGTGGAGGGGAGAAGAACGGATCAGGGGATGGCCAGTTCAAGCATGAGGGATCGGTTGAGGAGGCAGGGATGTAGAAATGAAGGTTTTTGACTAATTTTGGGGCTAACGGGACAAACTAACGGCCATACCATTAGCCCTGCACACAGGAATGCTGACCCATGCGAATGGACAGGTGGCGGATGCTCGGTGTGTGGGGCGAGAGATGGTGAGGCGCAGATTGGAACTCCCAAAAGCACCAAATGACCAATGTAGCACCGATCAAGTTTGATTAATCAGAGCCCAAGTTTCGAAATTAAACGTTATTAAACCTGATTTACATCTCAAAAAGAAAAAGAAAAATTACAGATGTATCCTCGGTGCCCCATTTGATAGCAACTCCTCTAGTGCAATTAGAAACTGCTAATGTCTTTGGTTTCCCAATCAGACTATCACGGGTTGAATGCATTGAAATTTGATTTCGTAGTTCCATTTTTCCCTTTGGTTGCAGTGTAAATACAAATATATACACTACATATTTACCTATTTTTCTGTTCATGAATGCAAATAAAATTCACATTTTAAACCGTTGTTGCATTCATCTTGTTTGTTTGAAATCGGTGTAAAGTGTGGGCCCACCATTAAATGTTCCAACTATCTTATGCTCCAATGCCTTAACTTTGGTCAAAAAGTTAATTATCAAAAGAATACAAAATCATATTAAAAAAATAGGTACATTAATGCTCTCTTCTCAAATTACAAAGTATTAGAAAATACAATTTTGATCTAATAATCATTACTTTTTTACATATCAAAGAAACTCTCACAAACGCGAATTGGGGTACATAAATACCCCAGTTCGGTGTTTGTATTGCAAATGATAAATCATTTAGCGGTAGTATGTCATTGACAATTTATGCTCCTTTTAAGGAATTGGGATCTATTCGGAAAAAAAAAAGTTTTTTATAAACTTTTGATGCAAAGATAGAAAAAAAAAAAAAAAAACTCATGCACAAGTCGATTCATACCATGGCAAGGTATTATTCTACCTCTAAACCACTTGTGCTGCTATACTTAAGCTATCATTCAAATGAATATGGTGTCATATTTTTAGTTTTTCCCTTTCGGCCACATTTGAAAACGATGCAAATAAGGTATAAGTGCAAATATGTAGAGTGTAAAATGGTCCATATAAATTGTAAAGTTGGGTTAGTTTTGCACTATCAAATTTATCTTCTTAATGATTTTAGTTATAATGGATGCAAACACGAATTCCAATAAAACATGTGTTTTTTTTTATCAAAAACCCACTTGAATGCAATTTTACTTCATTTTTATTGATATACTCTTACATCTTATTATCAATGTAAATATGCATTGGAAAATGTGTTTTTTTGTCATTTGTCAATGCATAAATGTAATGTTGTCAAACACAAGCAAAAGTAAACCAGATGCAAATTTACCTTGAACCTGGATTTACACTCCATTTGCATTGTTTCCAAACACAGCCTTCCTATTAGTATCCTGGACCTATTAGTTACCTATCAATTAACTTGCAAGTATTTAACTGTCACCCACCCACAGGTGGGCAATGAAACAAGTTAAGGGAGGGTTTTGTAAATTCTAAACCCTATTTGTTTCCCTATATCTGTCCAAAACCTATAATAGGTTGAATTTGAGAATCCAAATCCTCATCGCACATGAAATTTCAAAACCCCCTAACCCTACTCACTGCATTCAAGAGTGGAGCTAGGGGACCAGAGGAGCCCCCCCTCCCCCTCAAATTCACTTTAGGTTTTGACCCCCCTCATAAGAAATTCTTGGCTCTGCCCCTGCAAGGGTAGGGCAGTTCCTAAAATACCCTTTCTTTTAAATTCACTCCATCTCCATCTCCGTATCCATCTTTGTCTCCCTCATTCGGGAAGACTTCATCTGAGCTCCCAAAAAGTGAAACGATTTCTCCATCACCAACCCAAACGGAAGAACAAACCCATTCTTCATTTTAAAGAGTTTGATCTAGCTTTTCAACAAAAATAAGAAAAAAACCAACACCTACTATGCTATCAACCTTTTTATAGTTTATATGCATTAATGGGCAGACTTTACTTTCACAAGGTTAGGAACTAGAAACTTTTCTGGTTCCTCTCGTCTCTGTTATATTATCTAGAGAAAATAAGCATGGAGTTAAATACTAAAACACAAAACGAGGGGTCAATCCAAGCTCAACAGCTCAATCTTCAATGGCCCATATGTGGGAGAAGTTATCAATGGTTAACATTGGAAGAAGCAACATTCTCAGAAATTGCAGCGGAGGAATGGTTGGCAAGTGGTCTCCAACAGTTGCAGCTGGGAAGAAGAAAAGGAGTTTGAAAGAGAGGGTTGAGCGGTTGAGAGCAGACGGAGAGAGAGAGAGAGGTTTGACCATTCGAAATGAAACAAATCTATATTGAGAGTTTGGGCGGGCAAGATATTAGACACGAAATTTTGTTTGTTCTAATATCCTGCCCGTCCAAACTATTAAACTACTCTCTCTCTCTCTCTCTGTCTTCTTTCTTTCTTCTCCCTAAACCTCTGGTTCCACCGCTGCTACCCACCGTTGACACCGCTCACACTAGAGCCAATCATTCCTCTGATGCAATCGTTGAAAATCCGCTCATTCCAATGGACAAGGATGCTTGTGATGCCGAATAACAGGTTGATATTGAGAACGACACTTAAAAGCTATTAGGACTTACTGGGTGCTGAATGATCCTGATCCACCATGTTTTGGCCATTAGTTCATGGGCACAATTAAGAAGATTATTGTTTTTCATCGTGGAAACAAATCATCTTCTTCATTTTGTAAAAAAACTTGAATTCAGATTATTCAAATTTAGCGTTTTTAGTGATGAACGCTCCTGACAACTCCGTTCATTCCAATTTCATCAACACTCCTAAGAACTCTGCTTGTTCCAATTTCTTGCAGAGTAGTCGATAGCTAATTTAACGAGGCTTGACCCCCAGTATGGGTTGTATAGGTAACTTGCTTTAAGCTAACGATGCTTTCTTTCTTTTAATTTTAATTTTAAAAACGAAAAATAGGTAGTTGATCATATCTAATTTAGTATAAGCATTAATTACTTGTTCTCCAACCATGCACATGACTAAGGGGCTATCCGCAAATCTGCAGATGAGGAGCTTCACTATGGGTTCGATGTGATTGTGGGAAAAATTAAATTCCATTTGTTCTAATATCTTGCCCGCCCAAATTCTTGAGATAGGTTTATTCCATTTCAAACAGCCAAACTTGTCTCTCTCCGTCTTCTTTCTTCCTCCCCGGTCACCTACCCTTGCTACCGACCGTTGGAGACCAACTCCTACTCTACAACGTCTTCATCGACGGAAACATCGGGCAAGTGAAGATAGGGGATCTGGGGTTGGCGACGATAGTGGGAAGGAGCCACGCAACACACTCGGTGTTGGGGGCGTCGGAGTTCATGTCGTCGGAGCTATACGAAGACGAATACACGGAGTTCATTGCATCGGATCCGGTGCTCTGGTGGTCGGAGTACCCATATGCAGTGTCGCTGTTGCAGGTGGTGGAATAGTAGCTGGCATCAATAGTTGACCAAGCCCGCAACTATCATCAATCTCGTTGGGTTATAGATTGAAATAAATCGACAAAAGGAGGACAAAAAACGAGGGATGTCTTTTTACTTTTCTCAATGTTGCCTTAAACTTCCAACCCTGCGAATACCGAAAGAAATCGACAAAGTTTCTAGAGCATGATTTCAATACGGTGAAAACCAGAGAGAGGTAGAAGGTGGGTGTCTCCGTATACACACTCCCTCCCCATTTCTCTCTCTCGATTTGTACTCTCTCTTTCCTCTTTTTGCTGTTTTATTTTGAAAATTTGAAGGAGAATAAAGGGTAAAATAGTATTTTTGTGATATTAACGGCAATAAAGTTTTAGACAATTGTAAGAAAATTTAGGGTATACTAAGACAATATGTTAAACATTAAGGATGGTTTTTGTCAATTAACTAAACCATAAGAGTAGTTTAAGAAATTTTCTCCAATTAAAATAATACAAACAAACAACAAAATTTTCAATTATTTGATTAAATCATGTAAAAATGCAAACTACCAAGTTATCTTAATGGGATAGGTCACTTCAAGGCCCATTCCAACAACCATCATAGCCTTGCATTGTGAATATCTCCCCATGAAATAAATCATAAAAGTACAGAGATGTTCCCGATGTAAGGCTGAAAAGGTTGTTCGAACAGTGTTCAAACGGGCCTTGTAGTGACTAAAGCTGATCTCCAAATTATCAATCATATAAAATTTAAAATATTATTAAATTTAACACCTAATACATAAAGTTTAAATGCTTTCCAACAATATGCATGTGAGGGAGAGTTGGGTTTAACTTAATACGATGACCTATCCATATCCATACGGGTTGTAGAATCCCAAAACCCGTCCTTGCCCAAAATTGAAGAGGCATTAGGGGTGCAAATGGATCGGATCATGATCCAATCTAATTCGAGATCCAATCATATTTGGTCAAATTTGGATCACCCATGTTCGGATCTTCGGATCGGATAATATGATTCGATTAAAAAAAAAAACTGATCGGATTCAGATCACCCCTATCCAATCTAAGAAGATCTTATCCAATATATTATATATTTATATAATATATATGCTATTTATTTATTTATAAATTTGTTATATTATTTATTTTTTATAAAAAAGTATATATATGGCAAAAAGAGTTAAAAAATACTTATATTTTTTGTTTTTACTTTATTTAAATTTGTATATCTTATTTTTCTCTTAATAAATTATTAATCTTTAAAGTAAATAAGTCAAATCAGATCAAATCTAAAGATCCGACTTACCGATAGGATTTGAATTCAAATTAAATCATATCAAATCCGATAAGATTGAATCTAACATAAACAATATCGAATCAGTTTCAAATATACCATAATTCTAATCCGATCCAATACATTTGCACTCCTATAGGGCGCTACCCACCACTTAGGGTAAAAATAGCCATCCTTACCCACACAGAAAAGTGGTTACATTTTTTGTATCATTTTAAAAATTCTAAATAAAAGTCTAAACCATAATCATAACACACTAACTAGATCAAATAGTTGAATTAGCCGATTTATCAATTTGTTGACTATTTAGGCTACTAAATTTTTTATTTATTTTTTCACACACACGAAAGGCCTGAGGTGAAAATGGACCAAGAAATTAAACCTGTCCAATAACGAGTTAACTGGTCTAATCAGTTGGTTTACCAAAACTTAAAAACCATTGCTTCAAATAGTATGCCTAATTACCAACTAGGGGTGATCATTTCAGCCCCGCCTGCACAAGCTTGGCCTGAAAATTCTAGGTTTGGGCTTGGTTTTGTGTTCAGGCCTGGCCCGAGCCCACATCAGGCCTGTAAATTTTAGGGCCGGGCTTGGGCTTAATATTTTAAGCCCGGTCCAGGCCCAGCCCGACCTACATGTATTTAAACTTACAATTTTGTATATAATGTATACATGTTATTTTACATTATATTATATATTTTATGTATATATTTTATAACATAACATGTATAATTTATATTATATGTAATATTTTATATTATATAATGTATAAAATAAGTTTATATGCATGTTATGTCATTTAATATATAGATATGTAATGTTTTATATATGAGTGACATTGGTCCAGAATCAGCCTGGCCCGGCCCAGGCCGATATAAACCTAGGCTAGGACTTATGTTTCAAGCCCAGAACCCCGAACCGAACTGGGCCGGGCCTAAACTATAGCCCTTATCATAAGTGCAAAGCCTGGCCCAGCCCATGATCACCTCTACTACCAACTAATGGTGACTCAGTTGATAGGATTTCTGATTTGTCAAAGTGGAGACTTGGGATCAAATCCCATTGCCACGAGAGTTGGGGTTAACGGAGGGGGATGGGCTATTTGATATATGGGATATGAATAAGTTAAACAATATCAATCACATGTAGCATGTGAAGAATAAATTGATACCTACTTGTATAGTAATATTTCAAAAAAAGGAAGAGAGAAGCAAGGTCAAAAGCTAGTGGTTGCTTCTAGGGGTGTTTACAATAAATGTTAAACTTATCAAATTGACCAAACTGGCTTGACTCAATCCGAGTTGGTTGGTTTTTCAAAAGCATCGGTCGGTTTCGATTTGTATGAGAAACCGACAACTTAGTTTAATTACGGTTTTCATGTATGAAAACCGAAACCAAACCAAATCAAATCAATCATATATGTTTAAGTTATTATTAATTAATCCCTACCCTATATGTTAAATGTTGATATATTTTATTTGTGTTTTCTTTGAACTTTGAAAAAAGAAATTAGTTATTTATGATAAAACTAAAAACGTAAAACCAATACAAATATAATACAATGGTACAATATTTAATTCAGTTTTGTATAATTTAATTATATATTGACAAAAAAAATCAATTTTACAAAAAATTAATAAATTTAAATATATATACTTTGATTTTACATAAAAACTAAAAAGAAATAAACTTAAATATAAATAAATATTTAAAATTTATATATTTTAGTTTAAAATATATATATAAAAAACGACTAAACAAATAAACTGACCCTTCATGTTTGTATCGATTTTACTTCAAGATCAACCAATTTCAATTTAATTAACAAGTAAACCGACTAAGTCTCGATTAAAGAAAATAACTCAAATAGACACTAAACACCTCTAGTGGCTTCAGCCACAATTGAATCTGAAAAATGTGATCTATTTAATCACATCCAATTCAGATATCGTGACCCGATCCATCAGTATACACTACACATATAAAAAAATTATAGTATTTGAATTTCTTTTAAATTATGTTAGAGTTGGGATTTCAATAAATTTATTTTTTGAGGTTTATGGTACAAATTTTTCTTTATGTTAAAATTTTTTCCTTATGTTTAATTAATATCATTATCTATTGGATATAAGATTGAATTAGACACCCGCATTTAAATATGCAGAAAGAAGGTCTCGGACCAATTATTTTAGATAAGAAAATTAAAGCAATGTATGTGCGTTGAACTACTTCCGGTTCTCGATCATTCCAAGTCCTAACAGCCACCTGTGGGATCTGCTCCTAACAAAAACTGTCACAACACGCTTCCACTATGATTTATGTCCCTAGAATCTCACCACAAGATTGATACCCACCATCTCCATGTACATATGTGTGTAGGATTTTTAATGGGTCAATTTTATCCAATTGTTTGAATCAAATCAATCCGATTATGTAAGTTATAGTTTCTTTATTTTGTCACCATTAATAATCAGGGTCGGCTGTAGTTCCTCTATTAAATCAATTATTTATTAAATGTATATAATATATTTTTTTATTTTTTTATATTTTTTATCATATTTTATGTCTGAAATGATAAATTTGATAGAAAATATTAATTAAAAAATTTTAATTTACTAACATATAAATAATTCAGTAATTTATTATCATTTTTATTAGGGTAAATTGCTGAAACCTTTACTAGAGTTTTTACCATTGCTGAATCCTCTAAGAATATGCATGAAAATGTCCAAAATGCTCATGTTGCTCCAAATTCTTCTTCATAATAATGCTATCCCAAATCCTTTCAACCTCTTTTCTAAAATTGTTTTTTTTTTTTTTAAATTTATCCTTCTGCTCAGTTTGGATGGAGTACAAATACAAATATGTAGAGTGCAAAACCTAGTATTTATATTATTTTGTATGTATTTATACTCTACATATTGGCATTTGTACTCCTTCCAAACTGAGCTTTCATGTTAATCGCTCAAAGGTAAAGCTGCAATTTTATTTTATTTTTTTGTTGTTTATAAAGTTTGCATTGTTTTTATATGTAGGACGAATCAAATCAGATGGTTCTATTTCTCAATCCTTTTGACTTGCTCTTACGGAACCAAGGTCAAAAAGATTGAAAAAATCAGTCGTTCACAACCATTGATGAAGGATTCCTCAAAAAGTTACGGATTAGTACCAACCTCAATAGAAATTGCTTGGGTATTTTGGACATTTTTGTGCCTCTTGTTAGAGGATTCTAACAAATGAGATATACTTGCAACCGTGTTAGAAAGTTAAGGGTAGGTGATTGCAATTAAAAAACTTCAAGGGAGATTTTAGCAATTTACTCGTTTTTATTAAAGTTATATTATCATAATGTAAGCTTTTAAGTTATTATTTAAGGGGTCACTTGTTAAAACACCCCCTATAGTTTGCAACAAGGTGGAAGTAGAAAATAACAAATTTGACCTTAACATCCCTTCAAAGAAATTTACAAAAAACAAAAAAAAAAAAAACAAAAAACAAAATGGAAACGTCATTCTTGTCTCTAGAAAAGCATGGGCAACATAAAATTTGTTGTATGTTTGAAGAAAGAAGACATGCCTTTTCTAACAAAGAACCCTAGATGTAATTGTTCTCCCTACTGAAGCCTAACATTTCTTATTGATAGATAGGAAATCAAACATTGTTTCTTTCTAGAAACTTGATATGAAGTTTGAGGGGTATTCTTGTGATAAAAAAGCATGGGCTCATGCTCTTAAACATTTTCCACTCTGTTTTATGGTCACATTACCATCTTTAGATATAAATACAAAGGATTCTTAACAAAAGTTTGATTAAGTAAATTGGTTACAAACAGTAGAGATGCTTTAGTAAAACGTAAACTATAAGGTAGGTTTTAGTCAATCCATGAAACGAAGGGGGTGTTTTAGTACATGATCTTTATTTGAATAAATAAATATAGTTTCTAGTGTACTCAAGTCTGTTGGGTCCAAATCCAATAAACTCAACTATTAATTGGGATAGTTCTAGGCCTATGATTTTGTCACAGTTAAAAAATCAGTTTGGGACTAGGACCACCTTGTCCTGCCCAAGGCTCAACCAGTTCTAGGCCCATCACCATTATTTCATTCACAATTAATTCAAGAATCCAACTATGATGCATTTCAAAAATTTTATGACATATTAAATAAAAATCTTAACCAATCATGTTAAAGACATCTCAAATATCTATTTATTTTTTTATTAATTCGCATTTCACTATATATATTGAAATAAGGAAGTTTAGAAAATTTCTTCTTTTTTTTGAATTTTTGAATTTTTGAATTCACTCCATTTTCGAAACTATCAATTAGAACTCTACTCTCCCCAAAAAATCTTCCTAAAATCTCTCTCTCTCTCTCTGCCCCACGTTCCAATAACCTAAATAATCTGGGGTAAAATACAAAAAACCTCCACTAAAGTTTCTAACAATCATAAATACCTTCCATATAGTTTTATTTTAACAAATACCTCCCCTGAACTTTTCAGAAACTCGACAAAAGCCTCCCTTCCGCCACCGTCCCAGATGGAAAGCGTTAGATTGATGCACCAGTTTTTCCAAATATCCATTCTACCCTTTTATAAATGATTTTACATACAAAATTACTGATATAATCCCATTTTAACTCAACAAAAATACATATTTCAGTAATAATTTTGTATATAAAATTATAGTTTTCATTTTACTAAAAAATTTCATATATTTTACAACTTATTTACTTAATCAACCTTTCATCAATGAGTGCTTGTTTTGCCATTAGGCCCATAATTTTTTATTCCAAAAATACCCTTAACACTTTTTTTTTGTACAAAAAACAAAATTGACCAAATATAGCCAATAGAGTGGTTGCTAGGGGTGCTCACCGAATCGTGGGGTGATTTTCTAGACCAAACCAAACTGTTCAATTTTTTCAATTTAACCAAACCGAAACCGAACCAATGCAACCAGTTAACTTATCGATTTTTTGGTTTTTTTATGCCCTCAATATTAAAAAAATGGGGAAAACCTTCCCTGTCGATGGTTTAAAGAGTGTGAACGAACTATGAACTGAGAGTGAGAGAGATGAGAGAGAGAGATTGAGAGAGATGAGTGACTGAGATTGAGAGAAGAGACTAAGAGAGAAGAGATTGAGAAAGATTAGTGAGTCTGAGTGTCGAATGAGAGAGAGAGACTGAGAGATGAGAGATTGAGATTTCAGATTTGAGAGAAGACGCCATATACCGGTCTGAGAGAGTGAAGGCTGAATCTGAGAGGAGATGCCAGCCGTTAGTGATTCGGTTAGAGGGTGGAGCACCAGAGGTCGTCGGTCTGTTGGGGAAGAAGTTGAGAGTCTGAGAGAGAGAGAGAGATTGTGAGAGACTAAGAGTGTGATTCAAAGAAAACCACCAAGACAAAAGAGAATAAAGGGCTAAAGCTTGAAACTTTTCGATTTTCAAGACTGAGAGACTGACATTCTCCAGTCTGGCACTCTAATAAGGCCGAAAATTTCTCTTTCTCTTTGAAACTTTGAAAGTTTCTTTCTCTTTGAAACTTTCCATTTTTTATTTCCAAAGTTCTTTTTGAAACTTTCAAAGATAAAGTCTGAAAAGTCTACTATCGAAAGTGTATATTCGATTAAAAAAATAAAAAAATTAATATTTATAAATATAAATTACTTTATATATATCAGCCGGTTTGGTTAACCGTTGGTTTATTTAAATGGTTAACCGGAACTATCAGTTTTTTAAGAATATCAAATCGAACCGGTTTGGTTAACTGGTTTTTTGGTTCAGTTTCGATCGATTTTTTCAATTGGTTTGGTTTTTATCGATTTTTTTGATCACCCTAGTGTTTGCCCGTGTCTTATTAAGGGAAAAAATGGTAGTTTTACTTTTATTTTCTTGTGATTAAATTTATTTAAGGCCCCGCTTGTTTTTCGATAAGTTATTTACCTATGTAAATGAAATTACTTGGGTAAGTTTTTCCTGGGAAACACTTACCAAGATAAGTGCATTTACCCAGGTAAGTGATACCCAGGAAAATAAACTTTCCTTGGTCCCCACATTAATCTGAAAAATGGACATGGTATTCTTGGTCAATTGGAACCAAAATCCCTTTGACCAACTTTCTCCCTCTCAAAATCCAAAAAAAGAACACCCCTAAATGAACATTAGGGTCAACACTGTCATTTCCCACTATCATCTAATGAAAGATTGATTAGATCCTTTGCAAATTATAAGTAGTATTTTAGTAAAATGCTAACTATAGGGAATATTTTAGTAAATCCATGAAACTATAAGGGGTATTATAGTAAATGACTATTTCTATTATTTAGCTTTCATTTAATAAATCCCGTACATCACACTGTCCCTACTAGTTTATTATTAAAGACTTTAACAACCTTAAAGATGTCACTTTATCACTGGTATATTCAAATATGAATTATGGTGAAACAATTTCCATAAGACTATTTATAATCTTTACCTTGATTGAACCTAGGCCCATTTAAAAGAAGGAAAAGAAATGAAAAAACTATAATATAGGCCCTTACAAAGACAACAAGAATAAAATTACAACATGGTTGGCTCACAAATGACCCATTAAAAGCATCAAAACTTTAAAAGATTCAACTATGCAATATGGTCCATGGTCTATGTTTTAAATAAAACGTTTGTAGATGGGGTCCAAGATAATATTTATTTATGGCAGAAAAATTAAAGAAAGAAAAGTTATTCTGTTGAAGAAAGCAACAGGAGACAAACAATCAAAACATTGAGAAGATACAGCAGCTGCATTACAAAAATGCAAGAACCGCAAAAAATATCGTTGTCAAAATTCTCCAAGTTCTTTTTTTTTTTTTGAAGGATGCGACAAGTTAGGAGTTGAGATAACCTTTGATACATTCACCTAGAACAAAAGTAATATTGGGCTTGGGTGTGGTCTAAATCAATGATTCAAAACAAAAAAGAATTTAAAGCTCACATGGTGGGATTTTTAGACCACACCATTAAAGATATAGATACAAGTTTCATCACGTGAGCTTAATAATAAACTTAAAAAGGTAGGAATGTTTTTTATATGGTACATGTTACACAGTTAAAGCCACATCGCCCCATATTATCATAAAAAATTAATCTTTTTGGTGAAAATAAAATTATTAAATTGATCATACATGATTCCTGTTCGGGTGATGGTTGACTTGGCCAAGGATGCCACGTAATAATCTTCGTGGCCACCTCCTTCTCAGGCCATGTGTAATGGAAGAGCACGACTAAGAAGGAATGTCTTGCACGAAAAATGAAATGAACTCTGCCGGGGAAGAGGGAACCTCCCAAAGGCCTTGATGGACGCTCTCATCTCGACAACCCTTGAAGCCCTATCCATCTAGAACACGGGCACTCAAATATAAATAGGTATTCCCTACTCAAGATAAGAAACTTTTGGGAACTGCATTCTTTGAATACCCCTTTGCACTATCTCTTTGGCATGGACTAGTGCTATTTCGACTTGCTTGTCTTGGCTGCATCATTCTCGATCCTATTGACTTGAGCTCCAGAGTATTTACCTGGGGAACAATTCCTCGGACCTCTGACTTTTCTCCTGATTGCATATCTCGGTTCACGGCTTCGTTCTTTCACCTTGGCCTCATCCAATTGACAAAACTATCTAACTGTATCCTCAATTCAGAACACCTCAAATTTAACAACATCAATTCCATGGACAAACAACAATAAATAACAAAATGATGAAAATAATCATTCTAAAACTCAAATTGTTCTCAAGGCTCAGTTTGGAAGCAATAATCTACATATTTGCATTTATACTCCTTCCAAACTCAGCCCAAGGGTTAGAATTTTACCCGGGGGATAAGTTAAAAGAGAAAATCTATTATGTATATGTGGGTATGTCTTATTATGTACGGGCTTGATGTGGGTTCGGGCCATACAGGCGGCCAGGAGAGAGCGAAAATGGCTTGCTCGGGCCCAAAAATTTGAGGCCCGAGACAAGTCATAAACGACTGAATTTGGACTGGATTCACATATATAGCAGAGAACAGGGGAAGGGTAGAGACTAGAGAGTTTAGGGACTAGCGAGGGAGAGTGGCCGTGTAATTGTGTAAACGCTTCTTTAGTGTTGGCTATATTACAGATTGCAAAAATTAGTCCCACATCGGAAGCACATAAGAATAGGGTGATAATTGGTGGCTATAAAACGTGACGCTACGAGATTTATAGGCGTCATTGCGCTTGGGGCAATGACGCAGCTAGTGAGGTGTTAACCGAGGCGCGTCAATTGCTGGTTGAAAACTATTTCCAAACCCCCTCTGCGGCCTGGGTTTGGCCTTGGCCGTAGAGAATTTCTGGAAGGGCTTCCTTTCTGGGTAAAGCCCTACAAATTTCAGTTTAATGATTCTTTATTCACAGTAGATGTTACTGGGTAAAGCCCTATATGTTTAATCCGTTCTCTCTCTCTATGATTTTCGCTGTAAATATATAATTATTCTTTTATAATGCTCCCGTCCTCCCTTCCTTCCCCACCCCCTCCCCCCCCCAGAAAAAAAAAACACAAGTAAATAAATAAAACCCTTCCCACCAAGTACTTAAGGATAGTGATACGAATTGGGTAGATTTTCAATTTTATACACCGATCACAAGTGGCTAACTAATCAACAAATTTGGAGCTCAGAATGAGTACCTGTGTTCCTCTCACACCTATTCAAAGAAAAAATTTCAGTCCAACATGCCTGGATTTCTGTTCTTGATCTACAAATTCTAATATAAAAGATTAAAATTCCTAATCATATATACATACAATTTTGTAGGTGAGAAATTGGTATTAAAAAATGGAAAGAAAAAATCTCAACAAAATAAATATAATGGAAAAAGAATAAGAATATAATTTGGAAAATTAATAAAAGTAAAGCCAGACAAAAATAAGAAAGTAACTCCAACATCCAACAGATTTTCCGTAAAAAAATAAAAGCAACTCTAAGAAGTAAGAACAAATGTTTTGAGGGCAAAAGGCAGAACTAAAGATGCAACTTGTAGTGGGTCGGGTTAACCGGTTAAGTAGTAACCATAGGTAAGTGTTGTTTGGTAAGTGGTAACTTATCGGGTTGGTGCTGGGTCATCCTTAATCAGGGTTCAGGTTTCTTTTTTTTTTTAAGCAACTTCATTAAGTTGTTAGTATAGATACATCTGGAGTTCCATACTTCATGGGCAGCTGGCCTTTTCATGCTATATAAGCCAAAGTGTGAGCAGCCTTATTAGTGCTCTCTTTACATACAAAAAGGATAAGGTGGTAAAGTTTTTCAAAAGACTTGTAATTCTTCTCCAGTGCAGCTTCTCTAACCAGTCCCCCAGCTTGTTCTTCTCTTGTAACAAAGTTACTAGTTTTAAGGAGTCACTAAATACTGATAGTTGTTGTAGCTTTAGGTGCGAAGGCAGCTGCTTCCAGTCCTGCTATAGGTGCTCTTAGTTCGGCATCATAGCTAGATACAACCCAGCAGGACCTCCCTTCTAAAATGGCTTTGCCTCGATCGATAGCATTGGATGATGAAAGCGCATTCTTCATATCTTGTGGTGGGATCAAAAGAACCATCAATTTGTAGGTAACGAGTGTCAGTGGATGGCATATGCCGAGGCGATGCTGTAGTTGGAGCAGTAGTTATAAATGATCCAAGCTGTGATAAAACGTGATTTGTGATTGAGATGGGAGAAATCAGTATCAGTTCATTGTGAAAGATGATTTTGTTCCTTGCCTTCCAAATGTAGTAGAGAATAACACAACCCTTTCCAAATAGGTAATAGGTAAAGCTGGGTCTCCTTATCGGCTGAGTTTTGTAGAGTTTGCAACCGGCTAGAGATAACGATCGAGAAGGGTTGATTGATCTATAACTCTGTCCGGGTTGAGTCCTACTTGGCCCAATAACCATATATATGAGTAGGTGAAGAAGATATGGCCATATGGGTGTTTGTATCAAGTGTTGAGAGATAGAAAGGACATTTTAGGTCATCTGTCGATAGCCAAGCAGTACATTTGTCTTTGGTGAGCACTCTGTTCCACATAAGCTTCCATACAAAAATCTGGAATCTTGGCGGAATTTGGTTCTCCAAAGGTGTTTCCATATAAAGTGAGGAGTGGATGAGGATGGTAGAGCAGAGGAGAGCTGTTTATAGGCTGAAACAATTTCCAGAGGAGCTAGGTTGGTTTCCAGTTCCAGATTAGTCGGTCAGAATCCACTGTGGTTCAACGGTGTTGCTAAGATGTGTTGAACACTAGAGGCCTCAAAAGTAATGAGAAATGATAGAGTGATTCCAGTTTTGATTGTTTTGGAGGAGGTCATAGGTCATAGACTTTGATGTAACGATCCATCCTTGAGTAACCAAAGCAAGCCGGGCTTCAGATTTTTCCCTTCAAAATATCATGAGCACATTTCCACCAATGTGAACTTGACCGACATCTTTTTGCCTAAAAAATGCTGGTTCTAGGAAATATATACTAGGCTTTTATAGCATTGGCCCATGTAGTGTTGGGACAAGTAAGGAGTCTCCGCACTTGTTTACTGAACATTGCTTTGTTCATTTGGAGATTGTGTTTGATCCCTAAACCTCTCATTTTCTTTGAAAGGCAAAGCTTGGACCAAGATATTGCATGCTTCGTCTTGTGCTTAATTGTTGTCATATCACCAGAATTCTCTCATGCATTGTTCTCTCTATGTTACTGCCTGCTTGGGAGAGAAACCTAGCACTCCATCGATTTACTTTTTGGAGATAGCTTCTCTATCAACTCTTTGTAAGAGCTCACACTTCTCTCCTTGAGACCTAAGTGGATGCCTAGGTATTTGGAGCCTTTTAAGGGTTGTTTAATGTTGAGTATTATTTATTTACTGGGGGAGTTGTTCTGTGTGAAAGAATTCAATCACCATGCATTGTCTAAGAAGAATAAATAAATAAATAGTGTTGACTGTATTTGTACTCCTTCCAAACTCAGCCTAAACAAAAATAAATAACCCCCTATATACTCTCTTAATTCATAGTGTTGACTGTATTGCCTATTTTGAAAATCGATACCCCTCTTATTGCCATGCCTCTGCCACATTTATGGCTTGGCATAAATGTGCATTAGACTCATTTAGTCTTAGAGCTTGCCTATTAGGAATTGTTGAGTCTAGTACACACCATTTTTTTTTTCTCCCGACAATACACAATATGACTACCTTCTTAGTTCTCACATTTAGAAAACATGTGCATTAGAACCCTTCTCACCGCCTCGTCAAGTTTAAACGACAACACAGTGACATGAGAGAAGAACTAGCAAGCGTGGTGAAAGTCACCTAAGGGAAAGAACTACTTGTCTTAGAGCTTGTTTAGGAGGGATTTTGCCTTTGGGGTGTATTGTGTTAATTGAGCTGTGATAGTTGAACATATCAGATAAGCTACGACTTAGAATAGCTTTATATTTGAGCAGTGGTTTGAGTGTTTGAAAACCCCGTATTGGCTTTTTGAAATTTTACCAGACATACCTTCGGGCCTTCCCATGTATGAACCAGCTAGAATGCCCCCGAAGGCCCTCGTAAATGGGCACTTAGGCCGTGTTGGGTTTGATGGAAAATGTAGGTAAAGGAAGGGAAATGTAGGGAAGTCTTTACAAATCATGTATAGGTTTCCCTATGTTTCCCTTCCTTTTCCTTCAAACCAAACACGGCCTTAGAGTGAGAGACATCATGGAAAGGCTTATCAATTTAAAAAAAAAGCACTTTTTTGCTACTAGATTGAAGATGTTGCATTATAAACTACAAAAGCATGATGATATGCTACATTCCTAAAGGTCAATGGTTAAGTTTGATTTGGGACAGGTGGCCTTGTCCCAAACCAATTATTAATTGGGATAAAATCATAGATCTAGAAACATCTTAATTAATAATTGGGATAATCATGTTTGACCCGATAGACCCAATTATATCAATATATAATTATTTATATAAATATCAATTTAAAACAATTTTCATATTATAATGTTAATAAAATGATAGTGATTTTAACTAAAAATATCTTATATATTATCTGTTGAATTTACCCTTTTAGACATAAAATATAATGAAAATTATGAAAATTTAAGATACACGTATATAATATTAACAAAATAATCGGTTTGGGAGGAATGGCAATGAGTAGGGTACCCGTGTAAATTGCCCTACCCATTTTTGAACCCGCCTATGTACCCTTCATCCCAAACCCATCTAACTTTTCCTCTCAATTTCTCAAACCTGCCATCCCATCCCAAACCCATTAAACTCATCTTGACCCATCCCAACTGATCATCATATGATCAAGTTAAACTTTTCTTTAATTTCAATATTAAGTATATAAAAAAAAGTTCTTCAAAATTCATTATCAACCAACAACATTCAACAAGAACCAACATTACATAGAATCCTTCTATATAAAATAACAAATAAAATAGTATATAAATAAAAAAACAAAAATAACTTTATAATTTCAAAGAACAAAAAATCCAACAAAAAACCCAAAAGTCACTCGTCCATAGGTCTTGAATCCTAGTCTTAACTATTAAACCTTAATGGTAGATGGGTAAACAAATAAACATGAAGGTTGAAGGATTGAAACTTGACTTTAAAAAAGGAAATTCTTAAAGTGCTAATTCCTAAAACAATTATGCATTTAAAGGGTATGTTGGTGATTTGGTCTCTCTCTCTCTCTATATATATATTAAAAGTTATGTAATATATATATTGTGTTCTAATATATATTGTAATGCACAATAGCAGTATAATATAATTCCATATATTATTATATGTAATCTATATGAGACTTATGCCATACAAGAAAACTCTGTTAAATCCTTCTAAATTCTAGAAATGTTCACATAAAAAAAACCGAAAAAAATGAACCAAACCAAGGAAATCAAACCAATAAATCCTTTTGGTTTCATCTATATAAAAAGAAAACAAAGAAACAAATTGATGAAGAACTAAGCCAATCAATTAGTAAAACCGAGGGACTAATTGGGTTTCAAACAATTTTCCATGGTTTGGTCAGCCAAACTATGACCACCCTACCAAATTCTAAAGCACTTGATTTCTTTTTTTTTTTTCTTTTAATTTTGATATCATAAGGTGTTTGGGGTTTGGGGATGAGGGTAGCCTATACTCGTCCCCCATACGCATAAGGTCATAATTACTCCAGCTCTGTCCCTCCTCCTAAGAGCCGAATTTGATCCAAATCACTTAAGAGTTAAGAGTATCATTTCAAATTGAGTTTGATTTTGAATTTTGACAGATAGATGCCACCTATAATCTTAATTACAACAATAATATTTTAAAAATAACTATAAATATTTAAAAATCACTAATAAGTATATCACCTAAAAATAATGCTTGGATTGGAGTTGAATTTACCAAGACCAATTGAGTCTCAATTTAAATGCAGACAAATAAATAACATTTGGAAAATTGCAACCCCAAATCCTAATATTATTAATTTAAAGTCCATTTGAATTTAGAAATAATTACAAATAATTGATAAAAAAATTTAACATTCATAGACAAATATTTCACCTAGAAATATTGCTTGGTGAACTTAAACTTTCCCAAACTAATTGGTTCTTAATTTGAATTTAGACAAATAGATACCATTTGTACTTTGCAATATTAAATCCTAATTATATTAGTTTAAAATCCATTTAATTTTTTAATAATTATGTTAATAAAATTTTAAAATTAATTAATAAAAATTTAAATTTCATAAACAAGCAACTCACCCCATAACTTGCAAATAAATCAATTAGAAATGTCATAAGCCATAAGGCTCCTCTTGGCTTTTACTTAATTAATTTCTCTTATATATTATGGCCATGTTTTTGAGTGCTTAAAAATAAGTGCTTATTTGGGCCATTAAGCACTTATTGGTATTTGGGAAATAAGCATGCAATAAGTGCTTATTTTAAAAATAAGGACTTATTTTAAGCCCAAATTTCTAGCTTTTTTAAAGTGCTTATACAATAAGCACTTATTCAAAATTTTTCTTCCAAAATTATCCTTTGTTAAATTTTAAAATACCACTTATAAAATTATACCTAGTTGACTTTTATAAAAGTACTTTCATAAAAGTGTTTTCATAAAGTACTTCGTAAAAGTGTTTTTATAAAAATAATTTAATAAAAGTAGTTCCATAAAGGTATATTTTGAAAATTTGAAAGAAAATGAAGTACGAAATAGTCACAATTGCTTATTTAAGTACTTATTAGAGAAAAAAACTACCAAATAAGCCAAATGCAAATAAGTACTTATTCGAATATGCACTTATTTTTAAACACTCCCAAACAAAACCTATATTATAAATTATTTTATACTATATATTATACTATACTATATATTTTATTTGCCAAGATTTATAATGAGATATCAGGAACAAATACCTGTATCAAATAAAACAGAGTATCAGATATCAGATAACCTAAAGTCAAAATCCAAACATATACCACACTCCTATAGGGTTTTTAATCTATAGGATTTTAATCTAAAATCTCAAACCCTATAAAATTTCTATAAACAGATACCTGAGAATTCCTAAAATTGCCATCGTATTTGGACGCAATACCTAAGTAATTAATTTGAAACAAAATCTTAGTAAGTTAGAAGAAGAACTAATATATTCAATTGGCTTCAGTTTTGGTCGGTAGAAAAAAAAACTTATATAAATGTTATCAATAAAAGTAATGCGTGATTTTAATACACGTGGATTAGTTATAAGGTCTCGGATACATTTAGCCGGTCATTTGTCCACGTGGCTGGACTGTATCCCCTACTTGGCTAAAGCCTAGTTGGCTAATTTGGCTTCCTTAAGAATTTTTTTTTCTAACAATTAATAAACAAATCCTTCGTTCCAAAGAAAGAAAGAAGATACGTTCTGAATCCCGATGAAAAGAAAATTTTGGTTCAAGTGCAATGTTATATAGTCGGTAGGTCAGTATGGTCATTAGATATTTAGTAAATGTACGGCTGTGATACTATCCAGATACGGTGACGGTGAAGAGAAAAACAAAAAACAAGAGACTGGGAGAGAGAGAGAGATGTCAGGTGAACAGAGACAGGAATGGTCCGGAGGAAGGGAAGAGAAGGGAAGAGGGGAAGAATTAGAGTCCAGATAGCAGAGAGGCAAAGCAAGGACCAAGGAGGCAACCAGGAGGGCAAAGTCGTAATTATGTATCCCGCCGAGAGATAATTGAATAACCTAACCTTAGAACCTTTTCGTCTGTGCTTAGTTGCTCAGCCATTAATTGCCCTGCAAAAGCCAACATTATGCATTAGTATCATTTCTTTTAATATTTCCCCTTATTTTCTTTTTTCATTTTTTTTCGGTTTTCCCGGTTCGGCGACTGGTCCGTCCCCGACGAGATTAATGTCGTCGGAGCCGGAGGAGGAGAAAATTGCAATAATGACACAGGTGAATGTGGTGGAGGATAAGGGTTATCCTTCACCACTCTCATCTCACGAGGATGTTGTCAAGAACCCGACAGTCTTTTGGGATACTCTCCGGCAGTTCCATTCTAACCTGGGTACCAAGTTCATGTATGCTTCTTTTTTTCTTTTTTTTTTTTTTTGAAATTTATGTTCTTTATCCGCGTGTTAAAAAGATGCTTCTTCTTCAAAAAGAAATCTAAGGGTTTTTTTTTTTTTTTGGGTTTCTGTTGCTTGAAGGGTTCCGGTTATCGGAGGCAAAGAGCTGGATTTGCATCTGTTGTACGTGGAAGTTACCAAAAGAGGTGGTTTTCAACAGGTTTGTAACTTGGGACTGATACAATAACACAGTGATGCCAAGACTTGAAATAGTTATAAAGGTAGTGTATACGGTGTTTAAATATCAGGTGGTAAGAGAAAAGAAATGGAGGGATGTGAGTGCTGCTTTCAACTTCTCTCCCACCACAACAAGCGCTTCTTTTGTGCTGAGGAAACATTACTCCAGCCTTCTTCACTTCTACGAACAAGTTTATTTCTTCAAGTTACCAGGTCCCTTACTCACTCCAATATGTGTACTTTCTCCTCTCTTTCTTTTAGTTTTACCCTCTAGGTCTTCTTCGCCCTCCTTGTGCTTTCTCTGTGTGTCTTCTCCTTTGCCTTTTTGTCTCATTCGTTTTTGGTTTTTGGTTTCTGTTTTTTGGGGGTTTGTCGATGTTATTGCAGAGGCATTGCCTGTGATGAGTCCGCCATGTAAATCAGAAATGCCTCATCTCATGGAATCTGGTTCTGAGTCTATGCAGCAGCAACAAGAACAGACATCCCAGAAGACGACAACGAATTCCCCTGACCTGAATATCAGAGGTTAGTATGTTTGTTCCTTTTGTTCTGTTTGTTCTTTGAAAGTTCTATTGTGTTTGGATGGAATCAATAGTGATATGAGGATTACATTTTATTCTACACTTGGGGGGGATTGATAGTGTACATTGAGTTCTATAGTTATGGTTGTACTTTGTAGTATGATTTACAAAAAGAGGGGTTGGAATGTGGCCGTGGACCCTCATACCGGGGGGAGGGGGGGTCTCTAGACTCTAGAGGTGTCGAAAAATTGGGGTAAGTTTAAAAGTGTTAGAAAAAGTGAAGGGAAGTAAGAGATAATAACCATTCTTTATTTTTCTGTTCACTTTTGTCATAAGCTCAAAGAAAAAGTTGAAAAGGAGTATCCTTGGGATGGAGAGCTCTTTCATGTGAGAGAGAGTTGATGACAAAGGCTTTATCCAAATGGCACCACAACCACAAGTTTTACACAAATCTTATCTTCCACAAGGTCAAAGAAATCTGCGAAAATAGCAGAAAAGGAATAATAGACGGAGGCAACCACCAATTGGTCTCATAATTTATGATGATGATGGTGGTGGTAGTGGTGGGTGCGACCTCGTTGTGATATTATCTTATACTTAAATTTAAATAATAAGAAGAGAACACGGGATGGTTTTCCTTCAGGTAGACCTGTTCATGGACTGGGCTCAGGATTAGCTTTTGCCAAAATTTGAATGTCCCCAGCTTGAATCCCAAGGTCAAAGCAGTGTAAAATGTTCATGGGCTGAGCCAAGCCTGGCCTGTGAACAGGTTTACCTCTAGGAGGACTTTTCATAGACCAAGATATGTTTACAAAATTAAAGATAATATAGGCAGGATATAATGCCACTCATGGGAATGAATTAGCCCATAATCTCAATATTGTACGTTGAATATATCTTTAGATGTCGTGGCTAGAAATACAGAGGGTTAGGGCATATCCATAAGAACTTTGATTTGTTGGTTGAATTGTAGTACTGAGTCATTAGCAAAAAAAAAGCTTTTCTAACAAACCATAATATTGTGAGGAAAAGAGGGTTGTCCGGCACATTACCACTGGCGACTGGTCACGTCCAAAAAAAAAGAAAAACTCACTCACTTTCAAGTAAAATTTAAGGATGTCTTCTCCAACATGATAGAAACAAAAACATATTTTCACTTCAATAAGGCTGATATGAGCTACCAAAAAAACATCTCTTTGAAACGAGTAATTCAAGAAGTTGCACACAACCAAGAACATATTTATTGTGTTTTCTTTTAAGGATCATTAGTTTCCCAAACCTTGTTTATGGAACTAACAAACAAGAAAAGAAAGAAAGAAAAAAAAAAGAACATCAGAGAAAACCCCCCAAATAGTCATAGTATGGAAACTGCATCGATGCTAACATGAAGTCATGTTAGTTTACTCTAGCTGATGTTAATTTAGAGTTTTCTGACTTCCATGAAATATTTTGGATAAATGTTATTGTATTCTTAGATAAATTATTTACAATAAACAATGTTACTATGTGCTCAATTTCCTGTGCAACTTCTATTCTACTGTTAAGCGAGCACAGACTTTAGACGTGAGAGTGCATTTGTTGAAAGATGGGATATTTCTTATCTATTGTTTGACCACCCTCCTCTTTTAGTCGTGTGAAAGGATGTAGTAGCCAGCCTAAACTATTCATTAAATAAGCCATCATTTGATTGGCCATGTGTCAACAACTCCGTTCCCTGCCTTCCATTGGATTCTTTTGCTATCGAGTTAATGGTTCGTTGAGTACTATTAATAGGAACAAAGTCCATTAGATAAGCCACTCCTTTTTCTCTTGATAACTTTTACATACAAGAGATGCAAATCCAGCTTTCACCTCTACAAGCTATGGCTTTGTTGTTGTTGCTGCTTTTATCATTGTTGTTAGTATTATTACTGTTTTGTAAAGGGCCTGATAAAGGAGTGCAGTGTTTTTTGTTTTTTTGATGAATGTAAAGGAGTGCAGTTTTTTCCACTTGGAAAATTGCACAACAGGGTGTTTTGGTCTACAATCCTTCTAAATCATGTTTGATTGCTGAAACCCATTAATAATATCGTTGCTGAGAATTATTAGTGGTGATGATGTATTCTCATTTGTATTATTAAACAGATAGTTTCATGGTAAAATGGATTCAACGATGAACAACAGGGGGATCTCCCCACCATTCTTCCAAAAACAATAAATAATCCATATGAGCAGCAAGCTGGACTGATTCATTTCCATTTTTGACAAAAGAAAACTTGAAGTTCATGCTATCAGCTTCATGGGAAATTTTCTAGTTGAAGGGGCCTTTATATCAGAATCAAAACTTTCTTTTTAGGTTTGCTGATGTTTTCACATTCACTTTCAAATTCAAAGTTCAGGTTTATGCAGCAGGCTTCTAAAATAGCATGCACCTATTGAAAAAAGTAGTACATACTTCAGCTGTTAGAGCAGATCAGCAGATGATGCATTCACGCAATCAACTCTTGCTCCAACAAAAAAACCTTCATATTTTAGAACCACAATTCCAAAAGAGGCCTGATTTTGTCTTTTGTATCACCATTTATATAATTTTTAGCCAACCCAAGACAAATACGATTGAAATGGTACTGCAAACTCTATATAGGGGCTTAACTGAACAAATTACCTAGAAAAAAATGATCTTGAGTGTAAACAAATATTTTCCCTGTACTACTCATGCAACATCACTCTCCCCATGTAATAGAGTTTCAGCACATTGAACCCTCTTCAGTCTTCATTTGGCCAAATATCCATTATTAATATTTCTATGAATCATAAAGATTAAATTAATTATTCTTCAAAACTACTAGAATATAGTCATCATGTGAGGGTTAGAAACAAGAAAGCAACACCACTAAACTTCCCGTGTGTCCAACCAAGGTTTTTCCATTCTTTCTTAGAGGAACTAAAAGAAAACCTCTCCATAAATGAGTATATAAATACCACACAAACCTTAATTACCTTAATAGGTTTATCAACATAAATCGCTCTGACACACAACACCTCTTTAGAAAGTGAAAGGTTATCTGATGGATTACATGTCTCTTCAGTAGTTGTCTGAAATACACAACTGCTTAATTTGTACCTTCACTCTACTTCTCACCTTGTGCTTTTACCCTCTTTTTCATCAGAACATTCGTATTTACCAGTGGTTGGAACAATTGATGGGAAATTTGACTGTGGTTATTTGGTTAGTGTGAAATTGGGTTCGGATATCCTACATGGGGTACTTTACCACCCTCCATCAACAGCCCCTTCTTCTTCCATCTCTCCCATCAATGCTGGCATCACTTGTGAGTCTACTCCTCGCCTCTTAGTGGTAAGAAGAAGCGGCGGAGGAAGCATGGAGATCCTAGCCACCCAAAACCCAACCGAAGTGGTTACAACTTCTTCTTTGCTGAAAAGCATTCCATGCTCAAAGCTCTGTACCCTAGCAAAGAAAGAGAGTTCACTAAAATGATTGGAGAATCCTGGTTCAAACTCAGTGAAGAAGAACGGATGGTAAGTTTCTCATTCTATTGTCATTCTTCATGAAATGTGTTTTTGATAATTTTGTTTATTTTTAATATGAAGGCATTTAAATTTTGTTTGTTCTTTATAGGTTTATCAAAATATTGGGTTAAAGGATAAGGAGAGATACAGGAGAGAATTGAAGGAATACAAGGAGAGGTTGAGCTTGAAGCAACTTCAAGCTGCCGAGGTTGAAACAGCTGATCCCTGAGGGAAAAGCCAAGATGAAAAACTAACACAACAAAAAATTAACTGACTCAAGCTTTATTGTTTTAGGGTTCTATAAAAAGTTTATGTATACGCCACTTGGCAGGACTTGGTAGACATTCTTACTTAAAGATCTTGTGAGTTGTGATCTTGGATTGGATAAAAAACTACATTAACCATCTTTGGTTGCATATATCCCCTGTTTAAATTGCTTGCTTTTAGTGTCTCTGTTGCATGGTTGATGGGGACACTCAGGGAAAACGGCCAAGGTTTTCTCGATATCAGGGCCATGTTCACAATCTTGTGTTTTACGTTCTATAGTATTTGTTTCAGTTGTTTGTTTTGGATGATAGATAAGAAATTGTTTGAGGCAAAAAAAAAAAAAAAAATTAAAGCTTCGTTTTGATAAGCTTTTGCTTATGAGCTTTAGGATGTGGGAAATAAAAAGGAGTGAAGGTTTGTGATGGTTCCGGCATCGTCCAGTAAATGATTTTTTATTGGGGACAAAAGATTTAAACATATCCTGAGTTTTAGTTTTCATAATTTGACTTAAATATATCCTTCTGGATAGAAATAGAAAAAGAAGGGAGGTGGAAGAAAGACATGAAAAGAGAGGAGAAAATGGAATATTAAATAGGGGAGAGATTGAAAAGTGAATATTAAATATTTGGTTACAGGAATCAATGCTTACATGAAGTTTATCTCATCTGATATTCTGGATTTAATGGTTGAAAGAGAGATGGGATTGGTTTGAAGGAAAAAGTAGGGAAAGGTAGGGAAATCAAATAGTCCTAGACTCAGTTCGTTTTTTGGTAAGTTATTTTATCTGGGTAAATGTACTTATTTGGGTGAGTTTTTTTTGGGAAACGCTTACCGAATAATTGCATTTACCCATATATTTTTATTTCTCATGTAAATAGTGCAATGATCATTTTATCCATAAAAGTCTATAATTAAAAGGGGTATTTTTGTTCCATTCAAGTTTTGACAACTTTTCTCATAGGTGGGAAAGTTATTTGTTCACCTAGGAGATGGGTATCACTTACGGTTAAGTGGTATTAGGAAAATAAAGTTTCTTTCATCTCTACATAAATCTGAAAAGAGAACATGGAATTCTTGGTCAATAAGAACCAAAATTCTATTGATCAACTTTCCCTCTCTCAAAATCCCAAAGAACTCCCCCTTAAAGTTCACTTCCAAGAAGAAATGTGTTTTACAGAATAAGATATTAACACCCCCTTAAAGTCCTAGTTGGAGACCATTTCCATGGTTTCAGAAATCTATGAAACATGAATATTCAAAAGAAGATAAAGATTGGAGTTAGAGATAGGATGGATTCACATTGGGCATTTCTTTTTTATCTGTATTTTTTATCCTATTGTTGGGGGTGAAGACCTATTGTCCTGTGGCATTTTTTACTAATAGCCCAACACCCACGAGTTTGAAAATTTTGAAAAAAAATGAAGGGGCACAAGATATATTTAAATAATTTTAAGAAACTTGAGTGTCTTTAAGTCGACTTATTAAAATTTAGAGTATTAATAAATCTTTAAATCTTGAGGTTTTTATAGTTCAGTCCGAGTTAAGATTTATAGTGGTGGACTCAATCTTGCCTGTGGATTGAATTCATGGGCAGATTTCTGCAGTCCACTTATCCCTTCAATCTTTTACCCTATTTTACCATTTAGGCTGAAGTTTGGAAGGAGTATAAATACAAAACCCACATTTTGTGGATCCTTCGTTCTACCCTTTACATGTACCTTCCAATAAAAAATCTGCTGGTCATCTAAAAAATCAGATTGAGACTTGGGCCTTCCTGTTTTATAATTAGAATTTTTGGTTCCTAGGAATAATACTAGTGTTTGGCAATTTGTTCCTTAGGCTGAGTTTGGAAGGATTATAAATGTAAATATGTAGAGTGCAAAACCTTATATTTTGTATATATTTATACTGTACATATTTGCATTTGTACTCATTCCAAACTGAGCCTTAAGAACAGATTTCTGTTCTAAAGAAACAGAAACAATGTTTGAATATGTTGTTAATCTTAAGATTATTTTTTCAAATCCATACTTGGACAAGTCCTTATAAAAGTAATAAAAAATGACCACATAGAAATGATGTCTTCCATTGTCCATCATTTGATAATTGTTTATCTAAGTAAATAAATTCAATGTCATAAATCAATACTTTTTTTTGTTAATCTCAAGAGGAAGTTCAAACCAAGGTTTTAAATATTGATACGCCTGATATGATGGTAGGGGTGTATCAGGCAGTATCGGTCATTTTTTTATTATTTTTTTTGTTTTCTTAAAACCGATTTAGGGGGCCAGTTTTAAGGCTCCTCCACCCCTTGAACCAGTCAGAACCCTGATACACCCTCTGTAGAGATGCATTGGAATACCCCTGATACGATATAAATTGGCCCATAGGGATTAATACATGTCAATACTTTGAACCTTAGTTCAAGCCTATTACTTTTTTACGATAAACAAGCAAATTGTGTGTTAAATAGAGATAATGAAAATAAAAAATAAATAGGGGTAAAAAGCATTGAGAGGCGAACTAAACAAGGAGTGAAGGTTCTTACCTGTGCGGCGAAAAGAAGGTGAAGATTGATAGCAAGAAAACCAACTGAAAAACGCGACCGATCAGCCTGGTCGAAGCTCTGCAAAGGCTTGAGAGTGTATCCGTGGTAGGAAGAGGAACCCCGCTCAGCACGTGGGAAACGTATACACGTTTCCGTTACTCAACAATGACGTCATGGGAACCACATGTTCCCAGTTTCTCGTTCCTGCGGAATGGCATCCTGGTCACTCCAAAAATTCGAGTTGGGAACACGCTATTCCCACTAAAAAAACACGAAACAATAAAAAATGTGTTCCCGCGGAATAATGTCAAACGAAGGCTTTAACTGCTGGTTTTCTACTGTCCGAGTTGCAGAAAATAGAGGTTGATAGGGTGTTGGAAAGCGTTTTGTTCGCAGGAGATTTCAATTCGGATTTGAATCACCTATCAACAAAAAGACGTTTTAACACTATGAAGATAATCTGATACCGCACATCTTAGCAAGAAAGGCAGGTGATCCCACCACATATGTGAGTTCAGCCTATATTTTGAAGCGTGTAGAAAGGGACTCTATTAGGAACAGATCCTTCCAAGGATTAAGGCATAGATACGATACTTCCGATATAGGTTGTATCATATTCATATCCATGAGGATATGTTATGACTGAATACGTATTCCATAAGTTATGTATATTGGTATGATATGTTTCTGTATGGAGTCATATTGCATCGCATGGTGGATATGATCCGATACACATCGATACGGAGGCATATTTGTGTTTAGTTGGACAAAATTGTATAATGAGACTGAGTATTTTTGGATTATTTTTTATCTTTAATACAAGTTAAAAATAGTATTATGAAAAATGAAATAAATAATTTACTGAGTATTTTTGGATTATTTTTTATCTTTAATACAAGTTAAAAATAGTATTATGAAAAATGAAATAAATAATTTAAGATTTATTTTTTTTCAAAAAAAATTAAAAACTAAAAATTATAAAAATAATATATTTCATTTACTTAGATGATTTATATATTTTATTTTACACATAATTATATGTTAAAAATGAAAACATAGTTATTATATAAAAATACTAAATAAATAAAAATAGTTTAATTTTCCCCCCAAAAAAAATTGAAAATTAAATAAAATTTATTTTATCTACCTTAAACGATTAATTTGTTTTATTTTACAATTATGTGTAAAATAAAAATATTATATGTTACAAATGAAAACATATTTACTATTTTAAAAAGAGTTATTTAAATAAAATACTAAATTAATAAATATTCTCAAAAATTAATAAAAATTGAAAATTATAATTATAAAATTAAAAGAATGATAATAATTGTACAATATTTGAATGTTCTAAAATTTCACTATTATTTATTATAATATTTCTCTTCTTTATATCTTATTCATAGATAATTCAACTTTTGATTTAATATTATTAATTTATTTATATGATTTATATGTATTTTACTAGCGTATTTAAGCGTTTCTACCCGATACGGACCCTTTCATACTTGATCCCCCAATTCTCCCCTAAGGTATAGTAATTATTATGTAGGCATACCATCCCCAAACAGTAGCGTAGTTCCTTCCAAAAAAACAAATAAGAAAGAAGTGTATGGTATGTCCTAGCAATATACTATTATATCTCAACCTTTCCCCTCTTCATCCCTAATTAGCGGTCCGACGGAGAGAGATGATGGCCTTCTCAACTGTAATCTCATCTTCTCCCCAGTTATCCTTTCCAAGGAGACCGTTTCGCTGTTCTTCGAGTTCGATGCTGTCGACCCCGTCAAAGCAATTCGATCTACGGACTTACTGGACAACCTTAATCGGCGAAATCAACCAGAAGCTCGACGAAGCAATCCCTATTGCATATCCAGAACGGATCTACGAGGCCATGCGCTACTCGGTCCTAGCCAAGGGAGCCAAGCGTGCCCCACCAGTCATGTGTGTCGCTGCCTGCGAGCTCTTCGGCGGCCACCGCCACGCCGCTTTCCCCACCGCCTGCGCCCTTGAGATGGTCTTGTAACAACAGCCCTCCCTTGTATTCCTTTTCCTTTACTCATTGCATTTATTTATTTGAAATTATCTCATTGCAGTCCAAGTTAACAACTAATGGCCTACTAGAAGTTGCAAGTTCTTCAAAGATTGTTTTTTCCTGTTTCTTATAAACAACTAATCGGTACTAGCTGCTTAATGTGTCAGCTTGTAGGAACTGTAACTGTGGTTCTGCCTTCTGAACCTATTAAGTTTAATAGGGTAGATTATTATTTTTTTTCAGAATATCAAATCAAATTATGTTTTTTTTTTTGTTGAATTATAAATGCAAGATGAATTTTTTGATCCAGGTATTTTAGAAGATGAAAAATTTCATTGTTTTCCTGCATTTATTTGCTTATTATTTAAGAATTGGAGTTTCAGTTTCCGCCGTTAGGGGAAATTTTCCAAGAAAGAAAAACCCAGGAAAACACCATTAAGTGAGTCCCTCCTCACGGTCACGGAGGAAAGGCGTTTAGTTTAAAGAAGGAAAATTCCAACACACGAGAATCGGCCCTTGTAATTGTAAATAGCTTTGATGGATTGTGAACAGGTTCATGCCGCTTCTCTGATTCATGACGATCTTCCCAGCATGGACGATGATCTTGTACGCCGAGGCCGCCCCACAAACCACGCAGTATTCGGCGTCGATATGGCTGTCCTCGCCGGTGACGCCCTCTTCCCGCTCGGGTTCGAGCACATCGTTTCCCAAACCCCGCCCGAACTAGTCCCGGAGACACGTCTCCTCCGCGTCATAGCGGAGATAGCCCGTGCAGTAGGATCCACAGGCATGGCGGCCGGTCAGTTCTTAGATCTGGAAGGAGATGCGTCGGTGGAATTTGTTCAAGAAAAGAAGTTCGGTGAAATGGCGGAGTGCTCAGCGGTGTGTGGAGGATTATTGGGGGGTGCTGAAGACGAGGAGATAGAAAGGCTGAGGAAGTATGGACGGGCGGTGGGGGTACTGTATCAGGTGGTTGATGACGTGCTGGAAGCAAAGAACAAGAGGGAGAGAGGAGAGGTGTGGAGCAAAAGGAGTAAGAGCTATGCTGGGGTGTTTGGTATAGATAGGGCTCTGGAATGGGCCCAGGAGCTTCGATCCAAGGCTATTGCACAATTGGATGGGTTGGAGAGACACGGTGATAGGGTGACCCCGCTTTACAGTTTCGTGGACCATGCCATGTATAGGGGTTTTGTTGTCGGTGGTGATCAAACGGTTACCGTCGTCGATCAGGATGCGTCCACTTCTCAAGCATAATTTGTTTGTTATAGACTTATAGCGCCACTTTGATAACTATGATCAATATCGTTCTTTTTTTTGATCACTCATGTATCAATATTGCAAGGAGCACCACTTATCCCATTATTCTCTCGCTGAGTTTTTGGTAATAAATATGTTTTTCTTTGCATTTTAGCCGAATTAGAATACAATTATCATTTAGAGAGGGACTGATTACAGCCCTCGACCTCGAGGTGGCCAAAATCATTTGGAAGGAAGCTGTTAATTGGGATGAGCTTGATTTGAATTGGACTTACTTTGTTTGCAATTAATGGCTTAATGCTATTTCATTTGCTCTGCTGCGAAACCTTGGGAGTGCGAATGCTGATTTAATTTTGTTTGTTTTGTTTGTTTTACGGTGTAAATGAAGTAAAATAAAGCTTTATTAAAAGCAAAGTAACATCAAAGCAAATCTGCCAAAGTGAGTACAAATTTATTATTTTTTCGTATTTGCACTATGTATTTGTACTAATGCAAATGACATTTCATTGCAAATCAGAATGGCCCAACATAGGTCCGTTTGGTTTGCAGCTGGAATTGGAATTAAAATCCGTTATAATTGTAATTTGCAGCTGGAATTGGAATAAAAATCCGTTATAATTGTAATCGGAATGGTTTATACCTTTTGAATTTTGATGGGGGTAGAAGTGACCGCCAATGGAATTTAGACATGCGGTTGCGCAAAAGGTGCTCATGCCAGAACGGGATCTGCGCCTCACATGGCATTGAGAACATCTCCTGTAAATTATTTTGTAAGTATGGGAAATGTACGATGTGCATATGAGCCGCCTGTGATGAATACATCTGGTTTTGCTCATGCCTCTACCTACGTTGACCCATAGAACTTGCCTTGGACGCCCAGGGCCCACCTCCCTCTAATATAGCTAGCTGATGATGAGTTGCTCTCCTGATTGAACTGTTGACTTCTTAAATCTTAATGGTTGCTCGGTGTACTTGAGCTAGATCTGTGAGAAAAGCACACTTTTATCATGGCGAGCTGCACCTAAAGATAAAAAAAAATTGTTACGTATCGGTCTGATTCAGGGGTGGAGGAGCCCTAAATTGGCTGCCTTGAATCGGTTTTGAAAAGAAGCAGAAGAAGCATACCTGAGCTCCACCACCTGTATATGGAATGGCAATTTGATAGCCCCGCCTGATCATATCATCATTGCGCATGATTGTCCCGTTAATCAGTGGGCCCCGTGCTTCCTTCATGCATTGACAACATGATGCATGAATCACCTATACGTGTTCCACTTCAGTTCCAGGTGTCCTGATTGACTTCCAACTCCAGGTGTCTCACCGAGCCTTCATGCGTCCAACACCTCTCTGATACATATCTTTTTGGCACAAGCACCGAGAGCTTATTTAAAGGTTAATTCCACATTCATTATATGCTTTTGGCCTCATTAATTTATGATTTGATCATCTTGGACAGATCAACTTCTATTGACTTGCTCATGGGAGTCTAAGCTCAGGATTTCACCCCAAACCTCTAACCTTGTCTTCTCTTACAGGAACTGTCCAACCCTTTAGCTCATTCTGAGACCATGAGTGACTTTTGATCTTCATCACCTTTTGTCTGTTTGGTTCAGATGGAAATCATAATTAGTTGGAATGGATTCTTATTCCCATAGGTGTAAGAGGAAATGGTCATTCTCTTAGATGGTTAAATGAGGGAATGCTATTCCATTTGCAATAAAAATGTTGGAATGGAACCAACCAAGAAAAAGGAGTTGTATTAATAAGCAATGAACACACAATAATGTTTTGATAATCGAGTAGTTCATCAATGTGGAAAACTTTTTTCCATTGGTGAAAATTTAAATGGTTCAACAACAACAAAATCATTCTCAATCTTACATCAAATAGGAGATCTTATCAACCAGCTGATTGGCATTTTGCTCTTCAAGTAGAACAATTACAATTTATAAATAGAAGTTTGGAAGGAGTATAAATACAAATATATATAGTGTAAATATATACAAAATACATATATTTATATTTATAATTCTTCCAAACTGAGCCGAAACCACCGTATGAAATTCCTCCCAAACGGATACATAGTATTGTGCTATTAATAGGGGAAAATGACAATTCAGTCTGGGGTCAGAATTTTTAAGCCCAAAATACAATTGACGTAGGTGTCAGTTCGAAATTGATGCCAATTCACTAACGGGCATTGATATATAAAATGGGGGTATTTGACACATTTTGAATGTTTATAAATATACAGTAAAATTCAGAAATCTGCATTGGTCCGTACTTTTCCGCTATTAATAGGTAGTAAAGTCTCAAGCCACCGAACGTATGCAGCCAAAGTTTTCTCCGCTTGGTCCATGGTCCCGACGATCCGATGGAGATCGGGACTCCTTTGTCTCACCCAACAGGACACATAGCTTAAGCATACCATCAAGATAAGTCTCTCTTTCTTTCTGTGGATATACTACAAAGTGCAAACAGTTCCATGACAACGTGGCGTCGAGTCATCCCTATTCAGAATACTAAGCATCCATTCATCCTCACACTTTTAATCCTATTCCTCGACCGACCATCGCTTGAGTTCTCAAAAAAGCAGCTTCACACACATTAGTCTAATTCCCAACGCAAACTATCCACTTGATCCGCAGTAGCAGTTTTGAGTTTTAATTTTTGATTCTCTATAATAAAATAATTCAGTAAAATAAAGGAGATTTGAATTTGAGAGAGATTTTAATAAATATTTATTTATTTATTTTACTAATTTAATTATTTATTTAGTTAAAAATAATTTACTAATAAATTACTTTTTCTCCTTGAGTCTAATATTTAGGGTTATCAATAAGGGTGCAAATGGATTAGATAATGATCTGATCTGATCTGATCTTATTTGGTCGAATTTGAATCACCCTTATTCGGATTTTTAGATTGGACCAAATAATAGGATCCGATCAGATTTGGATCACCCATTATCTAATCCGAGAAGATCAAATCCGATATATATTATATATTTATAAATATAAATATATATAATACATATCTATGTGTTAGTTATTTATTTATAAATATATTTTTTATATTATATTTTTATAAATTTGTCATATTATTTATTTTTTTATAAAAAACATGTATATATATGATGAAAAATATATTTTTTGTTTTTACTTTATTTAAATTAGTACTTTTTATTTTTTTTGAATAATTTTATTAATTTTTAAAGAAAACAAGTCGGATAGGATTAGATCCGAAGATTCGACTTACCGATAGGATTCAAATTCAAATTTTGAGTCCTATCAGATTTGATCGGATCTTCAAGTTGGATTGGATTTGACATGAACAATGGGTCGGGTCAGGTTCAAGATAGCCTATATGAGTTTCATCCCAATAAAACTTTTATTAATTTATTTTATTCAATTTAACAAATTGTTATATAAACCTTAATTTATTTAAGAAAAATAGGGTTGAACCAATGGGTCGGATCTATCTTCAAGGAGCTAAATTGAATGAACATAATTATAACGGTTTTGGTTCAATGATTTTGTCCCGATTAATTATTGGATCAATTCTCGTTCTTACCTATCTAGAATTGATTCAAGTCTCGAATATAATATTTATGAAAAATAATCAATTTTATAAATAATAAATAAGATAATATTAGTTAAAAATGTTTAAGTTATTAATATAAAAATAATTTAATATTATTTTAACTATTGTTTTCAATATAATCAACGATTTTATCCCAATTAAACAATTGCTTCAAGATTAGTTCTACCTAGTCCTGATTTGTTGACAACTCTAAACAAGATTGAAGCTCACTATAAATATTTATTATTTATATATAATAATATAGTTATAGTTATTTTATTTAAAAAAATATATAATCTAATTTATTAGGGTAAAATACAAAAACCTCCCCTGAGGTTTGTAACAATCATAAAAATCTCCCCTCAAGTTTCATTTTAACAAAAACCTCCCTTAAACTTAAAAAAAATTCAATAAAAACCTCCCTTCACTCACTAACTCAAACTGAAAACGTTTGAGTGATGCATTATTTTTTTTTCAAAATATCTATTTTACCCTTTTATATGATTTCACATTTCAGATAGAACTTTACTAAAAAGAAAATTTAACTTGAATAACCCATTTGTCTCCTCTTCTCCTCTTTCGGTCTTTTCATCTCCTACCCCAGAAACTCCATTGTATAAAAAAAAGGAAGCATTCAGCCACTGTAAAGTGGTGCAGCCATCAA
The DNA here is from genome assembly GCF_056320005.1 of Nelumbo lutea. Taxonomy (NCBI): domain Eukaryota; kingdom Viridiplantae; phylum Streptophyta; class Magnoliopsida; order Proteales; family Nelumbonaceae; genus Nelumbo; species Nelumbo lutea. The sequence goes on from NC_142688.1 coordinate 3,213,111, forward strand.
GAATAAGGGAAATTGCAGTGACCTTGACACTCTTGCAAGAAGTAGAAAAGTGAAATTGGGTTTCCTTGCAGCCACCAAGAAGCCACTTACTAACGAACCAAATTGGTGGGGTTTTTTGGGAAGTAAGACTAAAGCTGAAATAGAGGCTTCTCCTTCTTGCGTGGTTACTCTGAAAGCATTATTCGAAGAAGAGGAGCTGCCTGACCATAGAGATGCACAGAATGGTGAATCTTCCAAAAAATATCTTGTTTTATGCAAAATGAGTCAGCTATACCTACAAAAAGATCTCGCATGATGAATTTGAATTCTCATATTCCCTTTTCCTAAGTTCATGGTGAAATGGATCTCAATTCCTCAAAGGACTACCACAAGAGGCACAAAGTTTGCGAGGCTCACACTAAAACTGCCAAAGTTATCATGAATGGAGTTGAACAGAAGATCTGTTGTAGCAGGTTAGTCTTCTTCCCTTTTGGACTTCAGTTGAAGTAGCCTTTTTTTTCCTTTGGTTCATTTTGAAGTGACTTTCAGTGAAATATAATGTTTGCTATTTACTTCCAGTATATGGCATTCCTTAGAACAAACTCTTTTAACTAGTTTTCATTCTCTTTCTCTTTGTATGTTTTTCTTTTTCACATTTTTTCCTTGGGGTGGGAGTAATCTAATCACTTCACTTCTAAATTTTGATAATGAAATTTTCAAAAATTTTGTATAAATCGGTTATTAAATTTGATTAGAACCTCAATTATTTGTGGCCGGGTCAAAAAAGTTGAACATCTTCAATACTATGGCACAATCTACTTTTTGTTAGTTAGATTCTTATTAATGGCATAGCATAAACACAATTGTGAGAATATCTTTTTGTTATCCAGGTTTCATTTCTGAGTTCGACAATAGTAAAAGTAGTTGTTGTAAATGCCTTGCAGGCTGTAATAAAAGTTCAAGTTTCATTTGCTTTCTAGATATGTGGTTGAATGCTTCCTCTTTTTTTGGGAGTTTCAGTGGTGGTAGATTGAAAGAGAAACAAGACGATAAATAGGTTATTCAAATTAAAGTTTCTTTTGGAGTTATTTTACTAGTATATAAAATTATATGCAAAAGGATAAAATTGGATTTAAAAAAAAAATAATGCATCAGTCCAACGTTTTCCGCTGGATTGGTGATGGAAGGGATGCTTTTCCCAAGTTTTTCAAAAGTTGAAGGAGGTCTTTATTAAAGTGAAACTTGAGAGGATGAGGGAGTTTTTTTTATTTTACCCTTTATTATATATCTAAATGGAAACCGAATCAACCCCCCACATAACTGCCCCCACAAAATCTTACAGCACATCCCAGCCGTGTATTGAAAATATCTTTCGATGACATCATCATTCTGGATATTATCATCGGGAGATGTTTTCAATACACGGCACGGATGTGCTGTGAATCGTTGTGGGGGTGGGGCTGATTTGAACTCGTCCAAATGGCATTTTCCCCCGCTAGTACCGGTTAAAATTTAAAGATGCCCCATCCCCACGTGATAGACGACGTTACCAATTTACCATCCTATTATTAATTAATTATGATTCTTAAACTCGCCACGTCATCAACACATCGCTATACCAACTTGAGCACATAAAAAATTTCTGGTGTGAGTGATTGAGAAAGAAAAAATGGCGACAACGTCCTCCTTCGTTACCTCCGTTTGCTCTGCTCGCTGCTTCCTCCTTCCTCGCCTGCATGCTATTCAACTTCTTAATACTAGGTTTATCTATATCCTTAGCGTTTTTATCTTTCATTTATTTTATCGGCTTTCTCTCTCTCATTTCTAACATCAAAATCCGATATTTTTCAGGAATTTTCCCTCGCCGGTGAAAGTTAATCTCCCACTTGTGCATCCCGTCGGCGCCAAAATCAGGACATGGAACTTCCGGTACCTTTTAGGCTTAAATTTCTAAATGTTTCGAGGACTCTAATTTTTTAAATCATTTTTGTATTTTTTTTAGTTTTGATCTATCAAGCATCAATTCGACGACGATTGTATATCGGTAATGCAGGTCTATTTCCGCCGCAGTAGGGTCAGAGAGTTCAGAACCGATAGCTGTTCCTCGTTCGGTACCTGTCCGTGTTTCGTACGAACTTCTTCAGGCGGGACACCGCTACCTGGATGTCAGGTGCTGCTATTTTACTTGGGGGAATTTCTTAATGCATTTTGATGTGTAAGATTGCAACTTGACGGATTAGGTTTCTCGATGTTTCTGATTGTGATTTTGTAGGACTCCTGAGGAGTTCGGTGGTGGTCATGCTTCAGGGGCTATAAATATTCCTTACATGTTCAGAGCTGGAGCGGGTATTGATCCCTATTAAATCTATTCCCTCTCAATATTATTCTCAATCTATTACCTTTTTTATTTCCTGCTTTATCTTTTGCATATAATGGAAATTGTGACTATGGAGCAACTCTTCCAATTGACGTCTCTCCAATTTGTTAGTTGTATCGATTCCACAGAGGCTCTTCTTGAGCATCACTTTTATGTGGCTGCACAAAGCAGATTGAATTTTGACCAGTCAGAGTGTTTTACGAGTGATTACAGATAGCATACTACTTTCTTCCTTTCTTGCCAAAACAGTTGTGCTCAATCCACCATATTCTCTGTGGCGTAGATGCAGTAATAACAGTCAAGTGTAAGCTGCTGCCAATCTGCCATGGTTTTCTGGCAAATTTATGCCTGCCTTATAAGTTTGATAGGGTGTAATTTCTCTTTTATGAAAATTGCAATTTTTGCACAAGGGTAAACATATAACAGAGCTTGTGATAGCGTGCCAGAGATGACTAATGCATTCAAAAATATAAGAAGCAATATAATATAAAAGTATATCTAACATAATTTTATCTCTACCTTCGGTGCTAATAGCTTGTCTGGGCTGCCATTCGAGTTCACTCGTTAATTGTTTTCTTCTCTTTGTTGATGTAGGGATGACAAAAAACCCTAATTTTTTGAAGGAAGTCTCATCACATTTTGGAAAGGACACTGAGATCATTGTTGTGAGTACATGTGCCAAAATCTTATTCTATTTGGCTTGAATTTCAGGGTCCGTCCTACTACAGTTGCTCACCTCAACATGCTGACTCCATTTCTACCTTTTCAGGGATGCCAGAGTGGGAAAAGGTCACTTATGGCTGCTACAGAACTTTTATCTGATGTAAGTAGGGCTTTAAACCCATTGCTTGTTTCTTAAACAAGGATTCCAGCATATTAAAAAAATAAAGAATGAGATTTCACTATCTGTTTTCTTTCTTCAATTCACATTCTAATCTATTTATTCATATCTCCACAGTATCATGTTTTTCTTTCAACAATAAAAATAAAGGTCAGTTTTGAAGGTTTTTGATTTTATATTGAATTAAAAGTTGCTTGGTTCGATAGCCTCAAAATTTAGAAATGCTAAGATGCTTTTAGGGTATCAAAAAGAAAACCAAGGTGAAGATCGACATGTGGAACATGTAAAGAAGAAGTGGGATGTGCTCATGTGCCTGAAAAGTCGGCCCTATATTCTGGAAATAAAACAAGGGTTAATGATAGAAACCAAAGAGGCATTGAATGTTTTCAATGAAGAAGAGTGCAAATTGATAAAAAAACAAAGAAGAGAGCAAGGAAGGGAGATATAGGTCCATTAGGATTTAAAATGAGCATGAAAGGTGCTAAGGGTCATACTACAATGGGCTAGACAGCAAAAATATACATTTCTAGATTCTTTTCCTTTTTCCTATTTTCTGGAAGCTTAAGATAATACTTCAGGTGTGAATGTTTTACCAAGTTATCTATTTTATCCTTGTTAGATTATTAAATAAGGAATGGCGAAACATTTTGAACTTGTTTTAACTTTTAAATGTGTAGCTATGGAATAGTTAATTCTTGTTGAAATTTAGTTATTTCAAGATAAATCCTCTGACTTCTCTTTGATAAGTGACGGGTTTCATTAATTTGACACTTTTTCCATTTGATGCTGTTGCCTCAAACTCACAAAGCTGGATAGTTTTTTGAAGGAAACTTACAACTCTGGCCAATTTCACATTTGCACAGAAAATTGGCTGTAGAATGAAATGGAAATCCAGGGGATTGATATGGGATTGAAACTGGATATCATCAAGGCACAACAGTAAACTGTTTCTTATCCAATGCACAGTTCCTTCAGTGGAAATAGAGAATGTAATTCTTACTCTGCTCTTCCACGTTTAAAGAGCACATATATCTTCCCTGACAATCTGTGAGAGGAAGTATGCCTACTTATAGTACTGTCTTATAGCTCTTTTCGAATCCCTGTTAAAAAAGAGCAGTTGGACTTTTTGAATACGTGGATTTTCCCTTTCTCTTTGTTATTCACTAGATGCTAGAGAAAAAGAAGGTTTGCACAGATTTTGTGCAAAGTTGCATTCTAACTTGAAAGGTTTGTCAGGATGAAAAAATTCTATGGGGAGGATGGGATTCCACGTTTTTGAATGCAAAAGGAGAAAAAAAACTTAGGCTTGTAATTTTGCTGTCATTCTGCTCTTTAACTTGCTCTACTGTAAACGATAAAAAAAAAAAAGACTCTACTGTAAACATTCTTTAGTTTTCCATTTTCCTTGATACCTGGACTGTGAAATGTCTCAAGCGTTTGTTGTTCTAGAGAAGTAACTTCCATTTTGTTTATTTGGTACATGACCAACAGTGAGTGCGGCATTCTTCATTTAAAAAAATAAACTTACTTGCCTAGTGCAACTGAACTTGTCTACTAAGTATAGAATGCCAATTAACTATTTTCGAATTGAAGTTGAATTCATTGAAGCATCTGATGGAAAATCACGTTCTTTATGTTATCTGCAGGGTTTTACCGGGATTACTGACATAGCTGGAGGGTATTCTGCATGGACACAGAATGGACTTCCCACCGATCAATAATCCCTTGAGACCATTTGCTTGTGCGCCCTGTACAGTGCTGGAATCTTCAATTTTGGAGTAGATGAATAATGAAGACGATGGACAACTTCCCTAGACATTAGAAAATATAAAATAAAGATAGCCAGACATAAGTTGGTAAGGATCATGAAATTACTTTCATGATCACCATGTCTAATTAATGCTACTTTTGTTGATGTAAACTTGTTAACTTTGATCACCATGCCTAATGCTTCTTTTGTTGCGGGGTAAGAATTTCTAAGAGCGTGCTTTCCTTGATTGGTGCATACAACAAAATATGCGCATTATTGTGCGAATTGAATTTTCTTTTATAGAGAAAACATCCCAAATTGTATATGTAAGATATGCAAAGGCAAATGAACAATTTTAAAAATGTATATGCAAATAATATGGTTTTTTCAGAAATACAGGATAAAAATTAAAAAAAAATCAAGAAAATATTTTTTAACATTAAAAATTTATATTTTTTTCACTTGTGCATGACAAATCAATCATAGTTCTGAACCTTTAATTATCCATGGTTAGAACTTAGAACCATCAAATGTATTGTATGTGTACTGAAAGATGTTACACTGTTACAAACTAAAGAAAGATGTTATACTGTAGATTTAGTAATGATAAATACTGTAGATTTATTTTTATGTGTTGTCAAAGTTTACAAGGTGAGAAATGTGTAGTCATACCACGTATGAAAGTCCTCTAATTAGAAAAAATGCATGCATGGGACTGAATATTGATGTTTCTAGATTTTTTTGATCATTGACATTTATAGTTTGACATTTCAGATAGGGAGATTTAATACAATTCCCCAGTTTAAGACATGTAGTCTTTTATCACCGAACTGGCAATATAGACACACACGTACAGAGGTGCACCCTTGTTAGAACATATAATTTGTATATCCCATGGCAAAAATCTCGTATGCCTATTAATGATCTATAGGATTGGTTCAATTTAGAAGAGTTGGGGGGGGGGGGGGAATCTATGATGTCACTCTTGCAAGAACCTCTCTGTTTAGCAGATTGTTAGAAGCATAAATCAAGTTTGTTTTCATTTCAAAGCTCTCTGAAATGGGCCTACCATTCATACATATACGGTCACAGCAAAGATAGTGTCCGTTTAGAATTATACAGAACCTTTCTCCGTAAATAAAGCCAAGCCCATTTGGGAGGTCTTTATCTTAGATTCAGCTGTATTGACTGAGCTGCGTTGAAGAAACTCCTAAAGCCAGAAGCCACTGTGTGAAAGCCCTCTTAAAGTGTCCATTTGGAAGGGATTTGAAAATGTGGTTTCTAGCGGCTTAGTTAACACAACACATCCCAAATGCAGAAGCTGTCCCAAACAGGGCCTAAATCTTAATTTTCAGCTATCTATGGCTTACACATCTCAGTGCTTTATATATGTTCATTTGGAGTAGATAAGCCCAATGGATGTTTAAAGAAATTAATGGATCTATTCATCAACAACTTATATTGTAAATTTCAATATTTCATCATTAAAACCAGTAGAATAACACATTCCCATAAAAATAAGTACAAGTGCCGTTCATCTGCTCCATCTGCTACCAGTGCCGGTGGTGGCATATGGTTGATTTAACTATGATCATTTGCTAAGGCCATGAAAGAAGTGATGTTTTCTCCTCCGCGAATGTCTCCTACATGCCCTTGACATCACAAAAGGAACATAATCAACCTGCACAAAAGGAGGATATATAACATAAATATGGCTACCCATCTCTACAGTACAGTCAGCCAACCCAACCTTCAAAATTCTTCCACTAATTACTTGATTATTTCAAGGGTGAACGTGAAACTACAAATTTATATATAAAAGAAAGGAGCTACCTGAGAGTTATTACGAACGCAATAATCCTGAAACAGAGCATTGTCATCAATGAGCTTCTGGTTTTGGTGAGAAAGACAAAAATTTGCCCAAACATGCCTCCTGCAAATCACAATGTTCAGATTATTAGAATACAGACAATGTAGAAAGAAAGAAAAGGTGATTTTGATAAGGTCGTAGTATCATCTTAAAAATGCAACAGGTTTTGGAATCCCAACTTGAAATCCCTGAGGAATACAAGTGCGGTGTGGCATACTTCGGTTCCAGCGCAATATGATACAAGAGAGATTGAACTGGGGTAGAGTACCATGAAATGTGCCGATGTCCCATCTGCAACTGCTCCATCTCATTTGTTTTCTTTGTGATAGCTAACTTCAGATTCTTAACAGTAGCACAATTCAGCACAGCCACATCTTCATCAAGAAGGCTCCACTAGTTAGTAAACCAAAGCCAACAAAGCTAAATGCATTTTGCTACTCTTTAATTAGTTAGGTCAGTCAGATCACTAGAAATCAACAGAACTTACTCAAAAAGGGGAAAAAAAAAAGAAACTATTCCAAGAATAAGACATGAATTGTGAACCCTGTCCTTATATAGGACCCTTCTTCTTCGTCTTTTCCTATCGTAAGTTATGTGTTCGCTAAAATGTGGCAACCACGAGAACGAAGCAGTGATATTAATCAGGAGAAAAGGAAGGTGGGTACCGAAGGTTGTGCCATTCATTTTAAGGACGGAAATTCTCATAGCGCTGCCCATTTCCAAGTTGACAAGGGTGTCCACACATAGGAAAGTGTGGGTTTCTTCGGGGCGTCAGTGAGAATGGGATCATCTAAGAGGGCTGAGAGCGTTGACTGTAATCTTGCCTTCTTTACGTTGCTACTATTGTATCCTACTCCCGCCTCTTCACCCTTCAAGCAGGACTCCATCTCTTTTCCTTTAAATCGTGACGATGATGACGAAGAAAAGAGAAGGAAGAAGATAAACAAGAAGAATGACTCCTGCAATTCAACACCATTGGTTTTTAGCTATTTGACAGCTTTGGAAGGATTACAAATACAAATATATACAGTTCAAAATCTTGTATTTTGTATTATTTTATATGTATTATATTTGTATTTGTACTCTTTTCAATTTTGTCGGTAGATATACTTTTTACAAAAATAAGAAAGCACAAACAAATCTGAAAAACTGGAAGTAGATATCTATTGTCTTAGCCTTAGCAGAGCTTAGACAGAGACTGATCTTTATTTTCTAGTGCTCACGACTTAGGTGGGTGTGGGTGTGGGTGTGGGTCACCCCATCCTTCTATTATATTTGTCCATGTACAATTTTAACTTGCTGGCGATCGTCGACTCGTCTTTCCCAGATTTGGAAAATGATGGCGGGAACTCTACAGTTGGCTCTAGCATTCTCAACGGACCTCCTTCACCACCACCATCATCGCCGACCATTGTTCCTGCCATGGTGTGCCTTGAGTAAGAAGGGCCATCGATTCTTTACCTCTCTCGCCGCCGCAGCTGGAGACTCCGCTGCCGCTAATCGGTTAATACGAAAGTTCGTGGCCTCGTCATCGAAGTCTGATGCCCTCAACGCACTCTCTCACCTCATCTCCTCCAACACCACTCATTTCCATCTCTCCTCTCTGGTACTCCCTGTAAGTAATCTGTAGAACTCTATAATTCTTCCTCTTTGTTTTTTTAATATTACATTTGCCTACATATCGAGTTCCGAGCCCTTTGGATTTGTGCGTTTAATCATCTCAGATGTATAGAAGGATCGCCGAAACCCCTTGGTTCAACTGGAACCCGAAACTGGTCGCGAGTGTCATTGCTTATCTGGATAAGCACGGACAGCCTGAAGAAGCCGAAGCCCTGATTTCCGAATCCGTCCAGAAACTAGGGTTTCAGGAGCGAGATGTCGCTCTCTTCTACTGCGACCTGATTGATTCCTACTCTAAACAGAGATCAAGGATTGGTGTTTTCGAGTCTTACGCTCGTCTGAAGCAACTTTTCTCGGACTCCAGTTCTTCTTTGAGTCGACGTGCTTACGAAACGATCATTTGTAGCCTTTGTTCGGTGGGTCTACCTCGTGACGCGGAGAATATGGTTGAAGAAATGACAATTTCAGGATTCAAACCCTCTGCTTTTGAGTTCAGGTCTCTAGTGAGTGGATACGGTAGATTAGGATTATTCACGGATATGCGTAGAGTTCTTCGGAAAATGGAGGATGCTGGGTACTGTTTGGACACAATTTGTTCGAATATGGTTCTTTCCTCGTTTGGAGCCCATAGCGAGCTATCGGAGATGGCTTCATGGCTTCGAAAAATGAAGGATTCTAACATTTCCTTTTCGATACGGACGTACAATTCTGTCATGAATTCATGCCCAACAATCACGTCCTTGCTCAAAGACTTGAAATTTGTCCCCCTTTCGATGGAGGATCTGAAAGGAAGGCTACAGAAAGATGAAACCTTGTTGGTTGAACAACTAATCGGATCGTCTGTACTGATGGATGCCTTGAAATGGTGCCCTTCGGAGGGGAAGTTGGATTTACACGGAATGCACTTGGCTACTGCTTATTTGATCATGCTACAGTGGGTACAAGTGCTAAGATCAAGGTTTAGTGCGGGAAATTGGGTAATTCCGACGGAGTTTAGGGTGATATGTGGATCGGGAAAGCACAGCAGTGTGAGAGGGGAATCGCCAGTGAAAGCCCTGGTTAAACAAATGATGGTTCGGATGAGAAGTCCGATGAAAATTGATCGGAACAATGTGGGATGCTTTGTTGGTAGAGGAAAGGCCGTGAGGGACTGGCTGTGTTGTATTCACTATGATCTCTGATTTCAAATTCTTTCTCAGGTTCAAGAGTTTTTGTATAGCCTATTAGCCTGTTGATAACATTCACAGAAACTAAAGGTGGCTCCACTTACCAAATCGAATAGACTCAGTGCCGCAGTGGGTAGTTGGTATTGCAGCCTTAGAGAGATTGCTGTTCAAAAAAGCTTCAGAGTTCATACTAAAGATGTTTTTCGATCTTGTTTATAAGTTTTCTTCCGATTAGCCAATAAGAAATGAATGTCCATTTGTTCACCACAAATATGAACAACTTTCTTCCAAAATACCACTCACCTTAAGATTGATGAACAAGTATTGATACCTAGTAATTCATTGTAGAATAGAAATGAGGAGATGGACTATTTCCTTCAGAATTTCTGTAATGACCAAATTACATAATTACATTGAAAATCCAATCCATTTCCAACAATCCTAGCTCCGTCCTACTCACAAGCTTGGAAATGGAGAGAAACAAACTTCTCGAAAACAGAAGAAAAAGCACAAAGCAAATTGACAACACAACTGAAAAAGTAAATCCCAGGTACTTAACTAGGTAGGAGTCAAAAAGCAAAAAGAAAAAGAAAGATGCTGTGGAAACGATCTAGCAGTCCCCATGTCGGTGAAAGGCCACTGTACCCATTATTTTCAAGAATCAAGAGGTCGGTGGAGGTGGAGAGTTCTGCAGCTCAACCACTTTTTTCCATGATTCCCGACTGGAGATCTCATCCAACCATCTCCCAACGTTCTTCCTTGAGTTAAACAGGTGCCCGCTATCTGTGCCATTCACCAAGTAATGAGTGTTGGGCAGGTGAGAAAGATCGGCTAGCGTAAACTCATCACCGGCGAGGAACCGACTTTCCCCGAGCCTCCGTTCGTACACGTCAAGTATCTTCCCCAGCTTCTCCTTATTCTGTCTGATCAAGCCCTCGTCCTGCTTGAGCTTCATTCTTGGTGCGAACGCAAGCTGAAACACAAGAACGGAGCTGGGTGGGTTGAAGCTCTGCCCTTCTGCCTCCAACCACTGATCTATCGAAGCCTTCTCTAGTGGCCCTGTCCCAAACAAACTCTTGTTCCCCTGCTTCGCGTACTTCTCCGAAATGTATCGGCATATCGTTCTAGACTCTTCACACGGACAAGAAGAAGTTAAGCTTATTTGGTAGAAAGATTAAAGTCATATTCAAAAGAAAGAAAATTAAAAGGGAGGAACATATATCAGTTACCAAACAGAGAAATATCTTCGTCTTGAAAGGCTGGGACTTGTCCGAAGGGCTGTTGCAGAGAAGAAGGTTCAGAATGGAACTGGGATAAAAAAAAGTGTGCAGTTAAGAGTCTGATACTTGGTATGGTCGTATCATTTTCATACCTGAAGCTTGAGAAAATCGGGTTTTTTGTGTTCGCCCTTAGACATGTTGACGCTGATGAGCTGAAACTGAACTTGTTTTTCGAGGAGACATGCTAACACCCTTGAAACGGCAGTGGACATGGGCGGTCCATATACTTTCACAGGCGTCGTCATTACAGGTTTTACAGCGGCCGTCGGTAGCTTCCCCTCGTTCTTATGTATCGGATCGGTGTATGTATTTCCAGCCTTCCAGGCCAAAAGAAGAGATGGGACTTTATCCTTAAAGATCAGAGAGGATGGTCGCTTGTGCCACGTAACTTGCCATCAGTCTTAAATTTGAACGATCAGAAGCATTTAATAGGTGGTCTCACTCTCACCTTCAAGATTGATTAAAGATGGAGTGAGTAAAGTTGGACTTACCGCTTACGTGATCTCACTCACTTGATGATGTGGGAGCTGGCCGGTCCAGTCGTACAAAGTGGAACTCATGCAAATACAAAAAAACAAAGGGGTGTATGGCTCACATCATTTTTTTCTTTTTGCTAGAAAGAAACGAAAAGTGCTTTCACTCATTCCAGTACAAGTGCTTTTACTTACGCTTTAGCGTAGGGCTAAAACATGAATCATGCCCTTCGATCTAACGTCATCTCATTTAATTCAAAGAGGTGGGGCCACGTAGCAGAGATGGTTTACATTTTGGCTAAGGCCAAATCGTATAGGCAATTGCATTCAACCAGCTCGATAAAGAGAGTTTCAATATCACTGTAAAAAGGGTAATTGCTGAAACCTACCCTCAAATTTCTGCTGGTTGTTGAAATTTTTCTTGAGGCTTGTTAATAGATCCATTCTGTTGAAACTTTTCTTGAGTTTTGTTGATAGATTCATTCTGTTAGAATCATCTAAAAAGAAACATAAAAATGTCCAAAATATACATACAGTTAATTTTGATTAAAATGTTTAGTTTTTTAAGTTTTCTGTACATATGAATCATTACCCAAAACCTTCCATTTTTTTTATAAAATTGAGTTATTTTTCAAAATTGCCTTCATTTTATTTTTATAAAATTTGTATTGTTTTTTTTTAGAGAGAAACCAGCTTCAATAGTAATTGCATAGTTATTTTAGATATTTTCATGTCTCTTTTTAAATGATTTTAACATAGAAGATTTACTTACAAATGTGTCAAAGTTTAGGAAAGGTGATTGCAATTAACAAATTTTAGAAGAGGTTTTAGCAATGATTCAAAACTTCAGGGGAGGTTTCAGAAATTTACCCTTGTACAAATTATGAAACAACAGAACAAGTGAATGGTTGCAATTCAGTTTGTGAACCAATATGACCAATATCTTGGGATGACCAAATTAATTTGAATGGTTTATATGAAGGTTTTAAAAACCAACCCGAAATTGAAACCGTTCTAACCATCGGTTTTTGAGTGAATGATTCGATCACCTGGGACAGTGTATTGCTAACCAAATCCGCAGTTTATGACCAAGGACCAGGTTGACGGTGAAATGAAAGTAATTGCCTGAACGGTCTGACCGTCCAAGTTAATGGAGGTTCAAAAACACGGGTTTATATATCCTATAACTAAAGCGAACTTGGCTAAAGGGCTAATGGTGGATGGATGGATTTATGTTAACCCATTTATGGATATTTGGGCTGAATGTGGATGTATTTTGTAGTAACCAGACCAGACTTCACTTTGTAAGTTGTAGCTGGCTTAGTCCACCATCCCAATAAAATCGGGCCGCTTCACTAATTTTAGAAGAGTAACAAATTTCACATCATACACGATAATGGAAGCATGACTAATGGCAAATGGCAATGGATCAACAACCTTTTTTTCTATAATATTCATTCACTAATCAATAACTGACCGGAAAAAGTGGGAGATACTCAAGTCAAACATACATCAGCGTCAGCGATATCATTGGACAAGGCCCGACTATATCCCATCTTCGCACTCTTCGCTAACCAAGAAATGCGCCGACGATGTTCTTTCAATCAAGGTGACGCCAAACTGATTTCTCAAAACCATTCATTCACTCCGTCTCCAAACCAGACTTTTGCACACATATCAGTATATCACCTTGACCTGTCATAGCTTTGACCAGGTTTAAACAGTCTTATTCCACACACCATTGAAAGATGAAGATTTGCACACTCAGGAGAGCCGAGAAGAGCGCTGATCTTGGAAGTTGGAACACAAGAGTCAACACATCAACAAAAGGTCTCCCTATTCTTTATATATCACAAAGCAATAACCCGCACGACCAGAAGATAAGAAGGCACCATCAATTCTCATTTTATCAAAGTCTGGTTGAAACCTGCATGCTTGATATGGGTAGGGCTGCAACAATCTTGAGGACGTCTGACCATTAACAGACCAAAAAGGTAAATGCTACCACTACTCTTAAGGCAAGGAGAAAGGGAAACGGCAGACAAAGGGGTAAATGGGAAAAGTAATAAAATCTGCTGGGAAGGTAGGTAAAGAAATCAAAATCACCCTCCTCGCCATCTCATGCTCTTCTGAAGCTTGCACTCATCTACACCTAAACTCCAAGGGATCTCTAAAATGTTAATTTCTTGCATCATCAGTTAGAACAAGCAGTCCAATTAGAGGGAAATCGGGTAGACGTCAAAGCAGGCATATTACGGACATTTATGTCAAGTGGCAACATGCGATATTCAATGTCGAGCTCTCTGAAAACTTTAACCATCTCCTCAACCAAGAGGGCTCTCCTCGACCACCTTTCGCCCATGTCCTGGTGGTTCATGCGATGTGTCAACCAAATTGCTATCTTCAGCCTGTTCATGTCCTCTACATCCTTCACCACAACCATTGGTCCAGGATACCAGTGGTCCTTCTTGTTCTCAATGTATCTGTAACAGCACCCATATGTACAAAATTCTGTTAGGGACTCAGATCTCATTCAGCAACCCCCACCCCCCAAACGAACAAATGAAACAAGTACATCTGAAAGAGATCCAACTCCTAAGAATCTTCTATGAAAATGATCCACCTAACATGGTTTATCTGTCAGATTCGAATCAAAACCCAAGGCAACAGAAATGTTGGCATGAATACCCCAAGATTCTGATCTAATCCAACTATTGACATCATTTTCATGCTTAAATGCCTGTTTTTTGAAGTATTCTCATGCAACATCTCCAATAGGGAAAATTGGGTCCCATTCAATCCAGAAGAGTGAACCCACTGACCCGCAATCCAGAGGAAAAAACAGGTGAGCCTCTGGGTTGGTTATTAAAACACGTCTAAAACCAGTATTTTTTTCCTCCTTTGGGCATGGAGGTTGGAGGAACTAATCAGGTTCCGGGAAAAGGAAAAGCAAGACAAAAAAACAAAGACAAAAGTGAGGAGATGAGACATACTCTGTTATTCTTTGTTTCATGATTGCAATTTTTTCTGCTGGAGTGGAAATGTGGATACAGAACTCAACAGCATCACCCATATCAGGACTGCGGTAATAATTGCTGATAGGCTTAGTAGAAAGAACACTGTTTGGATATATGATCTTCTGGTTGTCGTACCTCAGAAATACGGTAGTTAAGATATTCATCTCTTCCACAATCATCTAACACAAGAAGTTAGATCCTTAAAATCTTGAACTGTTCACATGTATAGACATGCACATCATAAACAGCATGCATATGATTAGTATAATAAGCTAAGCAAACTCTATGTTACCTAGATATGACAAGAACGCAGATAGACTAGGTGTTCGATACAATTTTTGCACAAAAAATTAAAGAATGTGGAAGTCAAAAGATGGAAAAATTATTTTGAAAATTATTAAATGAACAACAAGGAGAGGGTGCTAATGGAGGAGAATCTAATAATATTAGTAGTGTTAAAAATAACATGTACCTTTGTTGAATTGAACATACTAAAGTAAAAGAGGCATTAAGTAAGATAAAGAAGGGAAGGGCGTTAGGACCTGATAGGATTCCAATAAAAGTGTGGAAGGTATAAGAGGAGAAGTATACTTGTTATAGGTAACTAAGCTATTTAATAAGATGGTGAATGAAAAGAAGATGCCTGATGATTGGAGAAATAGCTATATGGTGTCTATATTTAAAAACAATGTGATATACAAAGTTGTAATAACAATTAGGGGATTAAATTCATGAGCCACACTATGAAACTTTGAAAGAGAATAATTGAAGCCATATTTCTTTTGAGACGATTGATAAAAAAAGTTCAAAGAGAAAAAGAAAGACCTAATATCATGTTCATTGATTTAAAAAAGGCATATGATAGAATTCCTAGAGAGACAATATGGAGTGTCTTAGAAAAGAAAGGGGTTCAAAATAGGTATATAGCCCTAATTAAGGATATGTACGAGGGGGCAATAACCAATGTTAGATATTAGTTGGAGAAGCTACTCCAGATGTTATAATTACAATGGGTCTTCACCAAGGTTCAGAACTTGGTCCTTATCTATTTGCCCTGATATAGATGAAGTGACTAAACATATTTAGGAGGAAGTGCTAAACCTTGGTTAATTTTGCATTCTAATCGTAAAATTAAGCTTATGGACAAATGCCTTGGAAACAAGAAGTTCTAAAAATAATAGGACTAAAACAGGGTATATGATATGTAAATTTAATAATAATAATAATAGTAAGAGTGCAAATCAAGATACACTTAGAATTGAAGATCAAGAGATAACTCAATATGACAATTTCCAATGCCTTGGTTCAATAATTCAAAACAAGGGAGAGATTGAGGATGTCACTCAAAGAATTAGAGCAAGATGGGCAAAATGAAGGGGTGCATCTAAACTTTTATGTGATAGGTGAATAGCACTTAAATTAAAAAGAAAATTCTGTAAAACAGTTGCAAGGCCGATTATGTTGTATGGAGCAAAATGGTGGGCAATCAAGAAACAACATATCAAGAAAATGAATGTGGTAGAACTGCGAATGCTAAGATGGATGAGTGAAAAAAACTAGAAAGGGTAAGATCAGGAATGAAGTCACCTATAGGAACCTAGAGTAGCTCCAATAGGTGAGAAAACGAGAAAAAGTAGATTAAGATCGTTTGCCGCATGCACAGAAGACCATCAACAGCACTAGTTAGAAGAAACAATTTTTTTTACATGTTAATGGGGCTAGAAGGGTTAAGGGTAGACCAAACAGGACATGGGTAGAGGTAGTAAGAAATGATTTAAACACCAACAGTTTAAAAGTGGATATGGCTTTAAATAAAACAAATTAGTGAAACAAGATACATGTAGTTGATCCTATATAAATGATATTCAGCATCTGATGGAGTTTGTTCACAGCTGTTTTTGTATCATTAAGTGTTAAGGCAAGCGCTCTCCTTTCTCTAAATGCATTAACCTGAAATTTGAGAGATGTAAGACAATAGATATCACCATCATATCAGTTCCTGTTATCATGAGTACAACAAAAACTGCACAACAGATAACCATTTGCACTGGTTTCCCCTTAACAAGGGCTATTGCCCAATGTTGGTCCCTGATATCCAGGGTCTTGGGAGGGGTGGATTGAATATGGACCGAACCTTTTTTGCACACAGTGACTACTCTGAGACTTAAACCAGCATTTTCACACTTCTCAGACAGGTTTCTCCTGCTTTCCACTCATCAAGTATCAGAGAACTTAGTAATTTTCTTCTATCCTGTGGAACATCCAGTTTTAGCCAACTTTCTGGATGCTCACAAGACAGAAGATGCAGCTAACAGATTTCTCTATTGGAGGATTAAGTTTTTAAATTTTCAAAAGTTCTACTTGTCTTAGACTAAGACATCCTTTCTTCTATTCTTTATCCCGAACCATGTTGCTTGTTAAACATAGATGCATAGCTAAGAATTGAAACAATCTAGTGTTTTGCATCTTATTGTATTCAAGGAAACGTTTTGCAATTGTTCAATAATACAATGCTCACTTATACCGTCATATTAAGACAAACCACCTTCCTAAGCTTTTGAGGTTGGTAAACTTACCATTTAACATTAAACTAATCAGACATCTACCAAAAATGGGTTGCACAACTCCAAAGAGAAAAAAACTAATTGCAGCATGAATCCCTTGGTTACAATGGATATGTGTTGGAATACCAGACCTTTTCTTTTTCACTTTCTTTGTTAGAGCCTGCAATCCAGAGAATGCTTCATTGAATGTATGGTCATGATATAGTCCGGATCTGCCTACCCATCCCTTTGAATAGCAGAAAGCCATGGATTGCATGCTCTAAACACATGCTCTTCACTAGAGGAAGGAGAAAAGCAGACAAGAAAATAACCTACCACCCAGTTCTTGAGAGCTGACTTGCTGATTCTTTTACTTTCAGTGGCTCCTTCAAATAGACTCATGGTCTTTGAAGCTTCATCTTCTCTCAAGAAACGCATCAGATCCTCGAGGTAGATGTACCTGTGGCAAGAAAAAGGCCAAAGCATTGACATTGGGAAAAGAACAGAAATAAGATGAACAGATAAATTACTTGAAGGAGAACTTGAAGAATGTGAAAGGTTTCGCCCACAGTTGTGCTGAGGTATTTTTAAAAGTTATATGAAATATTTATTTATTTGCAAAGGTACTCGACAAGTCCCTCTTAGGAGAAATGGTTATGGGCTTTCAAAATAAAGGTTATTAGTTCAACTCATATCAAGTAACAGATTCACTGAATAGACAATTAATTGTAATCTCAAAGTTTTTTGTGCATTTCTTTTACCGTGATTAGAAGGAACTGCAAGTTTTTTTTTTCAATTTTTGATACATAAGTAATTACAGCGCTTAACTTCACAGAACTAGAGTGTAGGCTTTGCATCCTGGGGACAGAAATTTCTTGAGAAACTTGCAACCAATAAAACAACATTCTAATAGTGATGAATTTACTGTCTTAAAGACAATACATTAAGTGGCATACCTTGCACTTAATTATTCTATGCAGCTTGTTTGAATTCTTCTCCAACTGGTTGAACTAAATGGTGCTCCATGGATTGGTCTTGACATCAAAGAGTTCACACAAACACCCTTATGATCAACTCTAATAAAGATCTCTACGATACAATAATTATTCTTTTTCTTTATGTTTCTAATTAGCAACTAGGGTAACCAACTGAATGAAATTCAATTGAATCGAGAGGTAAAGCAGAACTAGGGTAATTAACATATTGGACTTAAGATTTTAGAATCTAAACTATCTATTTAATAAGTTATTTTGAATTTCCATGTTAAAAAAGGAATGAAACATAAAACTTTATTTTGAGGCATATATAAAAAGGTACCTTTCAAGTTATTCTTCATGCTTGTGCACCGGCAGTTGGGTTATGGTTCACAAGGTACTTTTCAAATCTTGAAGTAAGATGTATGTTAAGTTAAAAGGCTGAAATTGCATAATAGAAATGGTTTGAGAGACATTTAGAAACCAATTGGGGGCAAGGACATAACTAGATACACTAACGGTAACAGATATGGAATTTACACTAAATTTTGAAGTATCTGATACAATAAGGAACCCTTGTTGGGTATCATTAGAAATAAAGGCATATGAATTCAACAATGTGCTGAACAATTTGACAGTTACCGTGTAAGCATCCTAGAGCACAATTAGACCAGACATGGTGGAAGTAATAAGAAATAATTTAAGCGCCAATAATTTAACAATGGATATGGCATTAAACACAACGGATTGGCCAAACAGGATTCATGTAGGATGTAACCAACCCTATATATGTATGTATATAGACATCATCAGCATTCGAGCAAGGAGAAAAGAGAGTATGAGCAAGAAAGGAAATATTTACATACTTGGAACCACACATGGCCACGTTGTTAAAGATTTTCTTTGCCGCAGCTTTTGCCTCACATTCACTTCGGATTTGCATTGTTGACTCGTCAGTGTGAGCCGAACCTAATATCGTTTCATCCAGTGTGGACAGGACACCATGCCGGACTATATTCATCAACCTTTTCATGTTCCAAGCAGATATGTTCTTCTGGTTCAGCTTGTGCAAGTGATCAATTGTGATCCCCTCATCCTGCTGTTTAGAAACTGTGCCAGACTTTCCAGCTTTAGGACTCCTCTGGAGACCACCGCTTCCAATCACCTTCCCACTTCTGGTCGTCGGCAAGACAGTTGCCCGGAGGTCAGGAGGCATAGTAGCACCTGCATTTTGAAGGTTCCGAACCTCGGCCATGACCTTCTCGTTTTCTTCCTGTGCATGCTGGATTTCAATCAAAGGGGGGCCAGATAGGGTCTCAATCACATATTGATTGAACAGAGACTCCTGAATCCGGTCAAAGTATGCACTAACATGAAACGATGATGCAAGAACCTTAACAAGGAGTGTCTTGACAAGCCATATTAACGTAGCGACTAAGAAACAGAACAAGATCTTGGTTACAAAATGCAGAATACTAGTATTCGTCTCCCTCGCAACCTTCTTATCCAACATAGCATGCCAAGCGATCAGAACTAAACCCAACCAAATACAGTTCTTAACAGCTTTCCTCACTCCATAGACAAAATACAGAACCCTTTTCCTCAAAAGGAAATTACGCTCAATGAAGAAGACTACAAGCCGAATTCCCCAACCAGAGACCAAGCGTCCGCATATCACAACCAGAACAAGGACCTCCCATTTCCATAGATGGAGCCTCCACACCAGCTTCTTTGACAGTGCAGGGATCGAAAGACTGCAAACAAGCGTTGCTAGGATCAAAATCAGACTGACCCATTCAAGAAGCGTTAAGGCGCTGATGTTACCCTTCTTATATTCCTCTGGAACGTCCTCCTGCGAAAATGAGTCGTCTTCATCCTCGTTATTAATCCTCCCCAACATCCCAGATTTCACCTGGCCGGACTTTGCCACCCTCCCGGATTTTCGGTCTTGGTCCTCCGGTGGGTCCATGAGCCTCGACTTGGTTTTAGCTTTCAACAGGCTCGAATTCCTCCGATATGAAGCATTGGAAGTACATCTCAGAACCTCGCCTCTGCCCCTACCACTACTATTAGCACTACCACCGCCTATATTTGACGATCCGCCATTATGTTGTTTTATTTGGTTGTGTTCGTCTTCCTCGAACGAGTTGTTGTAGCGTCGTTGGACGAGTTTTTGGGCAGTCTCAACCCAAGTGGGAGAAGAACCTTGAAAGGATGCCTTGAGCTCCCGGGAGGAAGTCTGCCGATGATTCATCGGACTCTCTGCCATAGGTGGCAAGTTACGATCGTAGCGGAGCTCGTCCTTATCCAACGCTATCTCCCCCGACGCCGTCTGTTCATGCAAGAACTGCACAATCAGCTTGGGTAGTGGACCATCGGGACCTTGCGGTCGCTGGTGAAAAGAGAAACCATCAGCGTCAGCAGCACCGCTTTGGCCCGCATTTTCACCACCAGACTCCCTGCTGTTGGCATTTTTACCATTGTGACGATTTGAGTTGTTGTTGCCGTCGATGTTGAGGACCACTTCTCTGTGGTTGTCCGAAGAGTCAGATTTCGACATGCGCTCGTCGAGGTCGAGGAGGATGGGCTGCAATTCGTGATTTTGTTCCTGAGCTTCGGCGGAGATTCTACAAGTATATTTGTGGGAACCTTGGGCCGACTTGAATGATTTTCTAAGCGATTCCATGAAAAGAGGAAGAAGGAACTGCGTGTTTTCTCGAATAAAAGAATACGCAGGGTTGCAACCACTTGAATGTTGAAACGTCGACGTGGGTGGTGATCTGTCACCACTCACCAGTAGTAAGTGAGGACTTCTCCCTCGAAAAAAAAAATTATTGGGGTTGTTTTTGAGAGGGAGAGACGGGGTTTCTTCAAAATTCAAAGTTGGAAAGTTTAAATGAAACCTGGAAGGCTGAACTGAAGGCACGATAAAAAGCTTATAATATAAATTGCAGAGGAAGAGAGAGAGAGAGAGAGAGAGAGGAGAGAGAGAGAAAGAGCGCAGAATGTAAAAAAGCAACAACAGAGAACAGGTGGCTAAAATATATAGACTGGTGTTTGAGTCATCACCGACCATGACTCCATGAGCATGAGTTATTGAGTTGAGTGCATGACCATAACCAAAAGAACCAAAACAAACGAAAAAAACAAAGAACACAGTAGTAGAACAGCTTCAGCACTCAGCAGGCAGCAGGCCTCGACGATGAAAATATAAATGACCTGGTATTTTCTGTTTAATTGCGATAACTGCCCTTCCTCACTCTTCAGAGTCAGATACGCGTGGGATGTCATTGTTCTGTTCTTCGGTGGAAAGCAAACATTATCAACGGCTATGATGAAAAGGGGATCAACGATGCAGATGCAGCAACATCGCCTCCACTCCAACGATTCATCATCAATTCATCATTCAAGAAGAAGGAAAGAAAACTACCTATATATTCAACACAAAAGAAGAGAATCGATCGTAACCGTATCCGTATACTGGCTCTCGATATTTTGTAGGAATCGAGGGCAGGGCATGGGTGTAATTTCAGTTGAGAGAATCGGTGACTGACAGACAGTGAGCGAGTGCAGTGTGGGGACCGCTGTGTTACGTGTTACGACTTACGTGAGAGACTCTCGCTCCTGCGCACAGTGGTAGTGGCATCACCTTCACCGCGTAACACAGAGAGGCACAGCTCCACTCACTCCACCAGAATCGACGGAGAGAGATAGCCAGATAGGCGGGGCGCACTTCCAACACGGTCGGTGTGCATGAGAGAGAGAAAGAGAGCTTCTTGCATCTTGATCTTGACATTGACATATACCTAGTACATCATATATGCGGCAAAACGAGACGAATATGAAGTTAATAATCATTGCGAAAAGGAAAGATCAACCGAAAATTAAGATTTAAGAAATCAAGCACAAATCAATAAGCAAATGGCCATGCAATGAATGTTAGTCTTATATATATATAACTAGCGGGGACGTGTGTGATGTACGAAAAAATAGGGAAGATTGAATAATTTTAATTATTATTAATTATTTGATAAATTAAAGGTAAATTCCTTAAATTATTCTTATGGTTTAGTTAATTGATTGTATTGACTAACACAACTTATTTTTAATAATTGACTAACTCTATCCTTATGTTAAGTTGTGGTAATATTTCATCAAAACTCAACACATGACATATTTTTCTTAAAAACTCAATTTTACCCTCCACCTCCGACCTCCCTCTTTTTCTCTCTTTCCTTTTCCCCTCTTTCTCTCCTTTACCCTAAACAAGGGAGATCCACCGCTTAGTCTGGTTAAAACACATTGGAAAGAAAGAAAAGGAGAATAGGGGAGATTTATCGTTGCTCTCCATTGCTTGGTCTAATTAAAACACATTGGAAAAAAAGGAGAATATAGGAGATTCACTATTGCTCTCCACCGCTTGGCCCGCCTAAAACACATAAGAAAAAAAGGAGAATGGGGGAGATCCGTTGCTACTCTCCACCGCTTGGTTCGGCTAAAACACACAGAAAAAAAAAGAACAGGGGAGATCCGCAATTGCACTCTGTCGGTGGTTGCTGTTGTTGCCACTATTGCAGTTCCAACATTTATGACAAAGAGAATGAGAGGGAGGGAGAGATCTGAGTAAAGAACACAAATATGAGTATCTCTCATATTCTCAAATTTGTAAGGAACCTAGATCTGAGATTTGAGAGATACTCAAATATGAGATCCAGTCATCATCCGTCGTTCCGACAGTTATGGTGAAGAGAATGACAGGGAGAGGGAGAGATCCGAGTAAGAAACCTAGATCTGAGAGATACCCAGATCTGAGATTCGGTCACCATCCATCGTTCTGGTAGTTCTGGCGAAGAGAATGAAAGGGAGAGATCCAAGTAAGAAACCCAGATCTAAGATCTAAGAGATACTCAGATCTGAGATTCAGTCACCATTTGTCATTCCGGTAGTTTTGGCGAAGAGAATGGGAGAGAGAGGGAGAGATCCTAGTAAGGAACCCATATCTGAGTAATTCTCAAATCTGCAAGGAACCCAGATCCGGTCATCATCCGCCATTCCGATAGTTCTGGCAAAGAGAATGAGAGGGAGGGGGAGAGATTTGAGTAATCTATAGTGGAGGGTAAAATAGTCTTTTTCATATCTCTATTGACGCACGTTAATGATTAAAAAGGATTAGTCAATTGTCAGAAATAGTAGGGATAGTGTTAGTCAATTTTCAAAGAGAAAAGGTACACTTAGTCAATTAGCTAAACCATAAGGGTAGTTTAAGAAATTTACCCATAAATTAATAATCAAAATTTGTTGTTAATTAACTAAAAGCATTTAAAGTTATTGTTAATATTTAAATTTTTAATAATTGTAATTTTCATTTAATGTTGATTACAAAAAATATTTATTGTTAATTTAATATGAACAAAAATGTATTAATAAATTTAACTTTATTAATCATTTGTAGTAATTTTAATAATTGTTATTAATTTCATTATTTTTAAATAAAAATTTGATTAACTTTAAATAAATACAAATAATTACAAAAACTAACATTTTTATTAATTTCACTAATAATTAACAATTATATAGGAATGGCAATGGGGTGAATTCAGGGTGGGGTTCAGGGCAAGGCACCCACTACTCATCAAGAATGGGGAACCCTTGAATTTTTCCTACTCGGTCCCTAGTGTTGGGTGTGTTCAAGGCAAGGCACCCACTCCTTGCCAACCTAATATTCAAATTGATGACAAAAATGATAAAAAATATATAGTGAGTAACAACCACATAGCAAACTTCCAAAAGTACACTAAATTGTCTTTAATTTTCAAAAATGTAATTTTATGAAAATTTTGGAAATTTTATCACATTTATGTAATTTTGAAAATTTATTCCAATTTACTTTTGAATTGTTATTAAATTATTTATTTTCTTTTTAAATGGTTTACTTACAAAATTACACTAATTTATCTTATATTTTGTAATATAAACTAATCAATAATTTCCTTTTTTCAATGTTATGCTAACTTATCTTAATAAGTTGTATAATTTTTTGTTCAAATTATTGTTTCCGCTTTCCCATACTCATTTATCTTTAAAAATTTTCAATAATTTACAATGAAAATTACATAATTTTTCAATAGCTTTCCAAATATTATCAAATGTAATAAAATTTCCTAAAATTTCCAAAATATTCCAATAATTTTCAATACTCATTTATCAAATGTAATATAGTTAATTTCCAGAATGTTATTTTATGAAACTGTAGTCTTATGAAAATTTTCGAAAAATTTATTATGTTTGTGTAATTATGGAGCTTTATTAAAAATTATTTTAAATTGTTTTTAAATATTTATTTTTATTAGGTAAATTACTAACAAAATTACACTAATTTGTCTTTTATTATCCAATATTAATTAATTAATAATTTCATTTTCTAACATTATAATATTTTATCCCCCCCATCTGCATTCGGTTATTAACTATAATAATAGCAATAACTAAAATTTTATACTCTTTGATAACTGTTAAATATAATTCTCAATTTTATAGAAATTAGTTAAAGAGTTTTAAATTTCTATAAAATATTTTTAATTAAAATGAATATAATAGTATTTACCCAAAATACTTTAAAAAGTCATGATGAGTTAGTTAATAACAATATTTATTATTTTTTGGTAATTTACTAACCATATTTATTAACTTTTGGTAACAACACTATTTAATATTCATTGAATATGGATTGGTTTAAATATTAACCATACTTAACTATTTATTAATTAATATGAATATTTTAAATGAGAGAGAGAGAGAGAGAGTTGATATAGATTAGGGGGAGAGATTTTTGGAATTGATTGGAGAGTGGAGTAACATGATAAGTTCCTAATGGCTTAGAGAAAATACCTAGAGAGATTTTAGGAATATTTTTATGTAGTTGAATTGGGAATGATGGCATTAGGGCTACAAGTTGGGCCGGGTTGAGGCCAACCCTAGCCCAACCCTACCTTCTTCTCATCCCTTAAAACCTCATAGAAATATATATATATATATATATATATATATATATTAGTCCTATGTTTCATTAGTATTTGTTTGTTGACGTTTTTTTTTTCTTTTTTTTTTGTTGTTCTTTTGGTACAAAATTCAGAAAAATAAGTTTTAGAAATGACTATAGTTTATTATGAGTTATGACTTAAGATAGATCTTTCTTGGGCGGCAAACAACATAGAGGAGATGAAGACTAAAATTTTCAAAAAACATAAAATAATGTTTTTTAAGTTAAGGTTTTAGTCTTTATGATTAGGACTAAGTGAAGTGATTATCTTAAAATAAATACATGATACTATCTAGCGGGAGCTATACAAATATCATGCATCTAAACAAATCAATATATGCTATATATTACATATAACATATATTTATATATGATATGTACTATAGAGTCGGGTTCGGGTTGGCTAAGGGGTCAACTCTAACCCAACCCAAAGTAAAATCGAGTTCATGAGTTTCAACCCTAACCCTAACCCGAACATCAACCCGACCCAACCCAACCCAACTTTTTCGGGTTGGGTTTGGGCCAACCCGGCCCAAGTTGTAGCCTTAGATGGCATGACTTAATGGGAATAGTGGGAACGGGAGAGAAGAGAGAATCAAGGAAAATGCAAGGTGGGGATAAATGGACAAAGGAGAGACATGACGACGTGAACTGTCCCTAATTCTTGTTTCTTTGGAATTCCTATTGCATCATCGTCCCTAATCTTATCTTATTATTACAAAAAATAAAAGAATACTAATAAATAAATTTGAAGTAAATTGTCATTCTTTTTAGTTCATCACCCTAGGCGCTTAGGTTCAATACATCGATGGCGATTAGGCCTGTCAATGATATCCGAAAACCCAAGGCTGGATCGGATTATTTCGAATTCGGATGGTGTATATAAGTAACCGGATTAGATTCGGATGTTACAATCTAAATTCAATTAATAATTGGATCGGATTCGAATTTGACCCAATCTGATCTCATTAAAATCCGAATTCAATTATAATATAATATATATTAATTTTAATATATAAGTTTTATATAATTATATTTAACATTATAAAAAATATATTCTATATATTTTATTATATGTGAATTTATATATATAATAAATTAAGTATGTTATATTTATATTAATTTATTATATATAAAGGTTAAAAAATAAATACATTTTTTATTTTTTGGTATTTTAGAAATTTTATAATGAAATCGTATTAAATCCTAATCCAATCCAAGTCCGTTAAGATTTAGATCTGAATCTAAATCTTTAAATCCGATCAGATTTCAAATTAAATTTGGATGCGTACAATCAATAATCGGATCAAATGCGAATTTTGCTATATCTGATCCGAGTCCAACTCTACAGTTTGGCCCATCCACGATATACCAACAACTGCTGTTTAATTCTTGCTTAGAGATAAAATAGCTAGCCTTTACCAAACAATATTCTTTTTTTTTTCCCTTTATTTTTTGAAGTTTCAATCACCCAACACATACATAGTATATATATATCAGTCCGTTTCCGTCAATACAAATTCAAAATTTAAACCTCTGTATTAATTATATCATTAAATTCTTAATTTAAGGTTTGGCTCTGTTTTTTTGAGTAGGAATATTTTACCTTTCACTAATTGTGCCTTTGACCCACAATATGTGCCCCATTAATTATATTTCATACAACAGAACTAATAACTCTCAGCACAATCAGATTGAAGATGAGAGAGAACGAAGTGACGGCCAGTCCAGGATTCATACATGCCGTGAGGTCTGTGCCACCATATGTTTTGCAATTTATATAAAAAGGATGTCTAAAATTTATCATGAGTTTTCAGCATTTTTTTTAAATTTGTCATATAAGTTTTTATTTTCTAGAACTCACTTTCTATTAGTGCATTGCAGCACTGTAAATGCTTCTTAATAGAGGTGCCCACTAGACCTGTTTATGGGCCGGGTAGCCTGACGGGTCAGCCCGATCTAAGTTGGGCTTGGGCCTAAAATATCGGGCCCGACTTTTTTCAAGTCGGGTTCGGACTTTCTCAAAAAAGCCTAGCCTGAGCCTGACTTGATAATGTATATTAATAAAAATATATTTTATATAATAAAAAACCATATATACAATATATTTTTCTTATCTTTTTTCAATTAATAATAAGACTTTTCATGATTTTTTTAGGTCTTGAGGACTTTTAGTATAAATAAAACAACTTTTAATTGAATTTAAAAGGAAAAATCTTTTTTTTTTTTTTTATTTCTAGTTGGGCTTGGGCTTCGAGCTTTATAGTCAAGTTAGGCTTGAGCTCAAGACCTAGGCCCAATGGTCAAGCCAGGCTCGGGCTTGGGCCTGAACATTTTTTGTTGATGTAAAGGCAAAGCTCGGCCAGGCCCAGCGTATGAACAGGTCTAGTGCCCATATCAGCATAAATAACAATTTTCATGACCAAATTACCCTTAAATGGTGAGTTAGAGGAAAAGGGTGCACCGTTATCCAATCTTTATATTATTCGAGTTTTTTTGTCTTTTTCAGTTTTTAATTTTTTTTTTCATTTTAGTGTTTTATTATAATTTCCAATGTTTTTTATAATTTATTTTTTTTACTTTTTTCTTTTTTTACAATCTATAAAATTTCCTATATTCTTTGTTATTTATTTGTGATTTCTGTGTTTTTCTATAATTTTTTATTTTTTTTCTACAAATTTTATTTTCTGATTTTGTTTTTCAATCTCTATAATTTCTATAATTTGAAAATAATTTTTAATTTTGTTTGTGATTTTTATAGTTTTTTATATTTTTTGTAATTTCTATGTTTTTATGTATTTTATATTTGAACATGCTTTTTGAGCTTTTTCCTTTTTTTCATGTCTAAATATTAAAATATATACATCTATGAAGGTTAAAATAGTAATATATTAACACACGTTAGTCTATTTAATGTGAAGTTAGTGACTTGGTGAGTTTTAGACATTTTGAAAAATTGTGGTGAGTTTAAGAAAAATGCAAAAAACTTATGGTGAATTTTAGACAATTTCCCTTCATTAATTGTGCCTTTGACCCACATTTTGTGTCCCTCTTAATTATATTTCATACGACAGAATTAATAACTCTCAATACAATCAAATTGAAGATGAGAGAGAATGAAGTGACGGCCAGTCCAGGATTGATACATTCCTTGAGGTGTGCCACCACATGTTATGTATAACTTAAAAGCAAAAAGCTGTACTCATTGTTTTGCATTTGTCAAATGGAATCTTTTTTTTTTATATAACCTAAATGAAATCTTATAATCTTTCCATTTTCATCTTTTAACTATTATCATTATAAATTTAATTAATTACAATGATACCATTGAATAAAACAAAAAAAATCATACCTTATCCTTTCTCATTTTCCTCTTTCATAGTTGATACTAAATATGTAATTATTTACAATAGTGCCACTAAACTTTTACATTTTTTCATATTTGTTAAAAATTGTCTTTATCTCCCATTTTAATTACAACCATGCCATGTTGGGTCGTGCTTCCCTCTCCTAGGATACTTTAGGGGGTTAGTCAGGCACAACCCTCGGCTTAAGCCTACACAGGCATGTGTCATGTTGCAGGTTGGGCTGGTCCGTGGGCCAAGTCTTAAGCCTAGCCAAGCCATGAACCGGGCTAATCCATGTTTTTTAAAAATTTTGAAAATAATAATGAAAAAGTTAACATAAATTAAAAAAATAGATAAAAAATAAAAAAAAAGATCTTAAAATTTTATTTTATATGAATTTTGATGTATACAACTGTTTATATAAATGCAATAATAAAATATGGCCCGAACCCATGCGGGCTCGTGCCTTGCCGCAAGCCAAGTCAGGCCATAGACCGGGCTAAGCCATGTTTTTATAAATTAAAAAATAGATAAAAAAATAAAAAGATTTTAAAATTTTATTTTATATGAATTTTGGTGTGTACAATTGTTTATATGTGCAGTAATAAAATGAAATATATATAATTATTGTATATAATATACAGCCTAAGCCCACACGGGCTCGTACCGTTCCACGGGCCGGGCTGGTCCGTGGACCAAGTCTTAGGCCAAACTGGACCATGAAAAGGGCTAAGCCATGTTTTCTAAAAATTTTGAAGATCTTAAAATTGAAAAAATAGACAAGAAAACTAAAGAAGATCTTGAAATTTTATTTTAGCCTGAGCCCGCACGGGCCGGGCTGGTCTGCAGGCCAAGTCTTAGGCTAGGTCAGGCCATGAACCAGGCTAAGCTTGTTCATGGGCTCGGTAACCCAGTAGTTCAGCCCGACCCACTAACAGTGCTAAATTAATTAATTAAATAATTTGAGATAACCTTTACCAATCTTGTGTTGATAATACATAAAGTTTTATTTATTTATTCATTTATTTTACTAAATTATTTAATTAGGTAATAATTTAATAATCTAACAAATTATTATTGCTAGCAAAGTAAGACATAGAATTGTGTATACATTTATATACATTTATTCTCTCACTTGATTGTCTATTTATCTCATTTATTTTATAAATTTATTTATTTATTAAATTAAATTAATTATTATTTAACTATTTACAATTATTCCACTATATAAAACAAAAATACAATAACAAAAGTCATCTCTCCCTCTTTTACTCTATTGCTCGATGGCTGTGATTATTTATTGTTTTATTTTATTAAATTAAATATATTATTATCAATAAGTTTTTATTTATTTTAAAGATATCATTTTTTCCAATAAATATTTAATTAAAAATTTTACCTTTTGCAATTTTTTTCCTATATAATAATTTACCTTTGACAAGCCACTTACCATCATGTTGCAGGGGCCCCTTCTAGTGTTATGGGTAGCAAATTCCCTAATCTAAGCTAGTAATATAAGTGATAGAAACAATATGTAACTTAGGAGTGAGAGAGGAGTTTGGCAATCATTAACGATAGAAAAAATGCACAATCACAGAGAAGCATCAAGCTCATTAGTTCCTACAACAGTGGAACGAGGGCATCTCCTTCGATGATGGTTGAAGACCTGGTATTTGGGTTGGGTCAAGACATTTTGGGTTGATTTCGAATCAAGTTGAATTTTGGATTGAGTCAATAAATGTTAGATTCTAATTCTAAATGTTCGAGTTAGAGATGATCCATGGGTCAATTCGGGTCAATCCTAAAAATAATTAGAACTTTAAAAAATAAAAAAATATGAAAAATCTCAAAATTAAAAGAATTAACTTTAAAATTTCGAACATAAAATAAAAAAAAACTTGAAAACTCAAAAATTCAAAGAGTAAACGATAAATAGTAAATATTAAAGAATGAAAACTTATAACAATACATAAATTCCAAATTAGATCTGATAATCAGGTTAATAGGTTGACCAAGACCCAACCTGACCCAACCCAGTTTTTTTCAGGTCAGGGTGGGTCGAGTCATTCTCAAATTTTGATAGATAGATATGAGGCCCTAAGCGTTTTTTTTTTCCAAGTTGGATTGGATAGGATCATTCTCAAATTATGGTAGCTAGATATGAGACCCTGTTTTTTCGGATTGGGTCGGGTCGGTTTCACCGGCTGAATCAACTTTTTTCCAGGTCTTGATCAACAGTCCATTGAAGAGCAAAAGAGACAAACCAAGCCCCTCAGCCTCATGAAATTGAGTACAGTGGAAATTAATATGTTATCCCAGCGGCGGCACCATCAATACTGAGCTTCACAGTAGATGACGGGGGACGCTGCTCACAGCGGCTCACACTAGGATCAGGCTGGTCTGAGTCCAAACTAATATAGTGGCTACGAAGAAAGGCCAGGTGGGCCAAGGCTGAGACAATAACGGATTACTCATCATGTAGGCCATCGGCCAATGTTATGCAAATAACGAAAAATGACACAAGTTTCATATAACTTAAAGGATATATGTAATTCAACCAAATACAAAATAAAAGATCATTAAAATATATTTTATAAATAATTTATAGAAATAGAATACTAAAAAATAATTATTTTACTAATTAGAATATAACTACTGCATATGATTTTGCTTTGGACCTTCTACATTTTCATGAATCTAATACATTTTTAGATTAATTATATATTTTTATAATTATTAATTAATAGTTTAACTTAAATAAATAATAACATATAAATGGTTTTAATAACATATTATATATAATATGTACCTCGGACTCTTGATGTGTAATCAGTAAAATTGTATGATATCTATATGTCCCACTAGATTGATGTAACATATTCTTTATATAAACCACAAAACTATATCTTCTAGTGTATTTATTATATCTTATTAATAGTTATTTCAATCTTAAATTTAGTATTATTAATGTATTTGTGAGATTTGTGAGAATTACCCTTATGTAATCAATCATATCCAAATCCTTCCACCATATCCATGCGCATCCAAATTCAGAGTATTAGAAATGCCAAGAGTATCAAAAAAGCAATTTTAATAAGCATATCAAGATATGCATGGAAATTGGTATAAAAAGTAGGACACGTAGAGATATAATAAGAGAACCCAAAAACTTTGATGAATAAAAAAAATACATCACACTAAATCTAGTTTTATGAATGTATGTGTATAAAACACACATTAACGCATATATTTTAGGGCAAATTTCTTAAATTGTCCATACTGTTTAGTTAATTAACAAACTCTACTCTTACTGTTTAATTATTGTCTTAAACCACCCCTACTGTTTCTGACAATTGCTATTGTCGTTAACTCATAATGGAAAATGATGAAATGCCCTTTTTGCCCTTAAGTTAAGAGAAAAAATCCCCCTTCCCCGACCTCTTCTTCCCTATTTCGAGTCTTCTCTCTTACCGTCCTCCCCTGTTTTAAACGTCCAATATTGAGCTAGCCGAAGGTCGGTTCTTCTCACACAGATGAATTTGAGTCTAAGATCTTGAGTAGCATGAACCTGCTCTTGTTGCTGCTAGAAGAGATGAGTTTCGGCAATGGAGGAAGTTGAGCCATCGGTGAAGAAACGGTAAGAGAACCATGTCTCGTTGAACCTGTTGGTGAAGTTGGTTTGGCTGCTTTAGTCAATTTGATAGGAAGTGTTAGAGAGAGAGAGAGAGAGAGAGAGAGAGAGAGAGAGAGAAGGCAATGCAGATCTATCGCTGCAACTCGCTGCAGTGGCAGTGGTAGTGACAAAGCAGGGGTAGAGAGAGAGGAGAGCGAAGGAGGGCAGAGGGGGAGAGAGAGAGAGGGGGGAAGGCGATACAGATTTGTCGCTGCAACATGACAAAGCAAGGGCATAAAAAGAGAAAACAACGGCCTTTCAATAAGTCTTCACAATCTAACACGACTTTGACTTAGGTTCTAGCCAAGTGATCTCTCCGAAGAAGTTGCAGTCTTTGGGTTCTAACCAAAGGTTCTAGGTAGTATCTCATCAAAAGATATCTCCAAAAGTTTGTAGGTTCAAGTTCTAGGCTTATTGTCTTAGGGCATAAAAGGTTATGGAAGAAATATGGACCAAGGGTTCCAGTCTGAAAGAATTAAAGCTTAAGAGGGGCTTGGATCAATGGATCAATGGCTCTGATACCAAATGGAGTGGGGAGTGAGCAATAATAATTGGGCAATAATTGAAAATGATTGAGGGGTCCGATAATTGAAGGGTTATAGTAATAGAGTAGTATAATAACAGAGATTCAGAATGAGGGAGGTAATATGCTATGCATGAAAACAACAAAACAGTATAATTTGATTTCTTATTAAAGAAAGAATATACTAGGATTACAAAAAAATAAGTTTATAGAAACATTCAACTTACAAGGAAAAAAACACTCTAGAAGCACACTAGAAGCACAACTTAACAATTACACTCATCAAACCTCACAAGAACTTTCACTCAGATGAAATACACTCATACAAGAAAATGCTCACAAAACACTCAGAAGAATACAAGAAGACTACTCAGAAGGAAAACACCCTTAGAACGTAATTCTCAGCCGTCTCCATGGGAAGGGAAAACGATCCTTATTTATAGGCAGGAGAGCTGTTTCAAGAAATTTCTTTCATATTCGATCTTATCTTGAGGACATCTCTAATTGAGATGCTTGTCTTTTCTGCTTGTCTTTTTAGACAGGGTGATGAACTGGAGATGCATCTTTATCTCTTTACTGTGGGAAGATGCTTCTTTATCTTCGACTTTGGAGGCAGCGAATCTTACTGTTGAAGATAAGGACGAACCTTTTTAAAGTGGACAGATGTCTATCAACAGTGAAATTCCTTTATAATTGAGGCCTTAATGGGGTTGAGGGACCAAACGTTCTCGGTCTCAATGTCCTTAGAGATTCCCTTGCTAGGAAGTTTTCTCAACATTTAGAAGGCACAATTCTTTATCTAATACAGTTTATTTCAGCACCTAAACCAATTAGGGCTATTACTGAGGAACTAAAATTTCTAATTTTAATTGTAACTTTTGAGTACCATTTTTGGTACTTGACTTCTTAGGTTGAATATACAAATTCTTCATCATCTTCTACAAATTCAGCAGGTTCTACATTTCCTATTTTTGAGGATCTATTGGATCCTCCTTGGTATATTGAATCTTTATAAGTTTCTAATATTTCAATTCTTGTATTTAGAGATATAACTTCATTTTTAAGATTATTGACCTCTTGCTTTAGGTCTGATAAGGTAAGTGCCTGAGAGGAGGTTCCTTGGGCTTTCTTCATAATTCCGTTGTATGAGATTATATCTTCCTTGTTAAGCAAATCATTTTTAGATTTTTGTTTTTTATCCTTTTCTTTATGGTTCTGTATTGATATAAGTAGATATTTTCTCCTGATTTCCTCATCAGAAATATCTTCTAATATTTGTAATAGATGTTCTTCATCTAATGATAGCATATCGATGCTATCTGGCCTTTTGAGTTCTCGTGATCTTTAGAGGTGGCAACATGAGGATGTGCTCTCAAAGGTGAGATCGATGGGGTGAAGACGAAGAAGAGAGAGAGAGAGAGAGAGAGAGAAGAACGGGGGAGAGAAGAGAAGGAGGTGAATGAGGGAGAACGAAAGAGACCTTTTGAGATAGAGGGATCCCGACACCATACCTTTTGAATTCTCGTGCTTTCGAGGTGGCAGCAGCGAGGATGTACTTTCAAAGGTGAGATCGATGGGGTGAAGACGAAGAAGAAGAGCAGGAAGGGGAGAGAGAGAGAGAGAGAGAGAGAGGGGGGGGGGGGGGGGGGGAACTGTCCACTTCGTTTCTCTCAGATTGAAATAAGGGAGGTGAGCTCGTTGCTTGTTCGGTGCGACAATCTTGTTGATTTTAGGCCAGGGTTGTGATGGAGCCATCGGCTTCAGCTCTGTTTCCAAGTGTCGAAGGGAAGCGTGATAAAGCCGGCGTACATTCTCCAATGTTCTGTGTGCTCGACTCTCTGTTCTCAAGCAATGCAACATCCATTGTCCCCGGGACTGCAAGCTACTAAAGAGCCCGGTTAAGCTTTTAAAAGGCTGTTCTTCCAAGCATGAACGAACGATAATCAACAGATTCCGACTCTCCACATTCAGGTTATGTCTACATGTCAGTTCATATGTACCAATACTGGAATAGAATAACGCATTGGCTGATATACATCGATGAATCGATTCTTAATACGATGCTTGTATCCAAAACGTATTGCAGTGTGCATCCATTTCTAAGCTTTCTTTTTTTTTTTTTTTTGCGCTTCATGCCCATTCCCAATTCCCTTGAGCCCCCACCCTCCAATCCTCTGACAGCAATATTTGATCAGAAAACCAGAGCCACCATTAGGTGGGGTATTCATTTCTAACCATACTGATTTTCTCACAATCTGGAAGGACCAAGATGAAATGATTGATATTCAAGTATTCATAAGACGGCAATAAATCAATCAATTTGGCAACCGTTTATTACTGATTCTATTTGCTCTATTTCTCTGATCCCTAATCTCTTATAAGTTATTTTCCCCTTGAATTGTAAGTAATATGTGTCAACTTAAATGTGAATCAAGTGAATATCTACCATAGCCTAAGGGCAAGCTGGGGCTGGGCGTAAGGCAGGCAGAAGGTATGTATAACCAGCAACAATACCCTGAAGCCTAGAGCCTTGTCCTACAATTCCACCTTTGCCTCTTGCCTTTCCATAAGTTGAGGTGCATGCAATAAAACATCAAAGTTGGAAAAAAACCACCAGTGAACCTTAACGCTCTCTTATTTCAACACTCGCAACAGATTTATTTTGTCGGACAACGACCAAGTCACCAGACCATTGAGAGATTATTTTCCTTTTGATCTCCAAAGGCCTCAACAATTGTAGATGACAGCAATTAGTTTCATGTTGGAAAATGGTTTATCCATTCAATAAAATTCCACGACAACAATTAGGTTTCTATCCAAAAAGCAAAACATGATAATTATGATTCATTGATTTCATCAATTCTGCACTAAAATTACCGTGCACATCCATAAAACCATAAATACCGCGGGAAGTGAAAAGAGGCGGAGAAAAACAAAAATAATAGAAATCTAAGGGGGAACTCAAAAACAAAAAAGCAAGAATTTTGTTGGTAATCTGATTAAATACTGTACAGTGCAGGATAGAGCTAGATGGGAAATGGCCTACATGATTAGAGCAGTAGATATACATTATGAACAGCAACCTCTCTCCACTCTACCTTCAGTGGTGCCCCCGTCTGAGGACCGATAGGAACCCACTGGATGATTTGTCCTTGCGCCGGTCCTCACTATCATCACC
This sequence comes from Nelumbo lutea, assembly GCF_056320005.1. Classification (NCBI taxonomy): domain Eukaryota; kingdom Viridiplantae; phylum Streptophyta; class Magnoliopsida; order Proteales; family Nelumbonaceae; genus Nelumbo; species Nelumbo lutea. The sequence continues at coordinate 3,248,761 of NC_142688.1, forward strand.
TACCTGTTCCAAGAGTTTGCGATCAGCTCAATTCCACTCTAATATAAATATCCACGAGAGCCAATATCTTATGTTGCTAACCTCCTTGGTTAATTGCTGCAAGATCTCTATAATTTCAGAGAAGTCAGGTCTTAATGTTGGGTCTTGCTGCCAGCATCTCTCAAGCAGATCAGCAAGCTTTGGATGAGTGTTCTTTGGGATAATTGGTCGTAAGCCCTGTCAGCACATTAAAGCAAGTAATTATTTGTTATTTAATATGCAAGTCGAAATATTTAATATATCTGATTAATACTACCCAATGTCCACAATAATGTTAACATATGTTTTATATTAAATGGAATTATTCTTAAAGATATTCACATTAGTTCTGCTCAAAGAAATTAATGACCTCACACCCATAATGAAGATTCAAAGTAGTTTCTACTTTCTACTTGGAATGGCAATGTTATTGTTTTTCTGTGGGATAATATCCTCAATGGGTTGTCTAAACTCTATTATGGTAACAAATAAGCACACCCACTCTGTGATAAGACAAATTACAGTGGGTAGATTGAAAAATATTGATATTTACTCATTAAAAAATCAATCATATATACCATAAATGGTGGTGAAATACATGTGGAATTGAGCTTGTAGACTTCTTTGGCAGCAATTCCACTGAAATGACTTCTCTAGTTGCTTTTCCATGGTGGCATCACATAGGTATGGTAGGAATAGTTTGGTTGTAATAAAAGTTTAGAAGTGATGAATACCTTTTGGACCACACCAACTGCTGCTTGTAATGGTGTTAAATACTCGTATGGAAGCTGGAAATCAATATAATAGAAAATTAGTGTTGATAGATTTATTCCATCATTATGAAACAAAATTAAATGGAATAACCCCCCTCCCCCCGAAAAAAAAAGAAAAGAAAAGAAAAAGAGAAGTTAAACCAAAGAACCCACTTCAGTTGTAAAAATAAATTACTTGTGACTACCTTTCCTGTTAATAGCTCCCATAGCACAATTCCAAAACTGAAAACATCAGCCTTGTGGTCATATGGCTTGTGTTCTATTACCTTCAATAAGAAAAATAGATACAGTGATAAGTGAATCCTAGGAAGGAGAAATCAATCTTATATTTAAAAGGTAGTCAGTCTGACATGTATAACTCCACTACAGTTGGAGTGGAAATTGTTCTCTAATTTTTAACTCCCTACAAAATGCCTACCTCTGGAGCCATCCAACGATATGTTCCAGTTTCTGCGGTCATGACACCAGACTGAGCTTTCACTCTGGCAACTCCAAAATCAGCAACCTTAACAACCTGAAGCAAAAATTTAATTATTTTAAACAGGCAAGCACTGGAACCACAGAACCCCTCTAAAGAATGCTACGAACTACACATATACAGCATAAACAATTTTGACATTAACACATGAAAAAAGATGTTAATGACATGAATTTGTATATCATATAGGAGTTTGCAGGATGATAGGAATTCAATGTACTAGAGCAAGATGAAACCACATCCCTCTGATTAATCTACTAAACAAAAAGATGCAGCAGCAAAAATGGTATGAGCTCAATCTTGGCACTTTTATCCCTTTTCTGAATTAGAAGTTACTTTGAACACAGGCAACGCTAACTGCCAACCAAATGAATAACTTTTAAGGAGTTTAAATTTAACAAATCTCAAAGGCTACCTCAACATTGTCTTTAAGAACAGTGATAAGAACATAGTTCCTTTAAGCCTAGGGGCCTAGGAAAATATAAATTCTAGGTTTATGCTGAGAATAAACTAAAACTTATATAAACCTTGATCATCAAAATCAGGTCTCATTAACTCCCCCCTCTTAAATACCATAACAATAGGAGATGCCCAGCTACATCTTGTTTCTTTTAAATGAAAGTGGGCTTACAAATAACCTACTTTGGCTTATCAAAAAAGAAAAATAACCTAGTTAGTTAAAAAAGATACTATCCGGCCTGTTTTAAGGCCTACCTAAGTTTTTTTAATCAACCTGGGACATCTATATGGGGATCAGTGCTTTAAAAAGCATGGGAGGCATGTCCCTGGAGGCACACCTGGCACGCCTCCAGGCAAGGTGCCCCCAAAGCGCCCTGAGGAATATGCCATAGGAGTTAATACCTCTGAGGCATATGCCTCAGGGGCAAGAGGTGCACGTGTCGTGTGCCTCATGCACACATCATACAGAAAGACAAATAAAAAGAAACAAAAAAGAAAGGAGAAAAAAAAAAAGAAAAAAGAAAGGAAAGGCAAAGAAAGGGTACTCCAAAAGCCAAAACCCCATTTGAGGCATCTCTTTCTTCCTTTCTATTCCCTTCCCCTCCCTCTATCCACGTCCCGTTCAAGTCCCATGCACAGGAGCAGGGATGAACAGGTAGGGTGCTCTCTCTCTCTCTCTCTGATGATATTAGCATTCTGCACTTCAAAGATATTTATCAAAGCTTGTGGTTCCCTGCAACAAATCTATGATTTCAGATTGAATTTCTCTGCAACGCAGTTGTAATTTCATTTTGAAACAGCATTTAGTATATTTATTTTCTAGTTATTTTTTTATAAGTTTTATTTTCTAGTTATTTTTGGCAACCTCTCCATTATTACTTTGTTTTCTCATTTTTCTCATATGAAGCTTATATCCCCTTAGTAAATGTTGTATGCATTTGTTAATTTTTATAGTACCAAGACATACATTAATACTGAACTATGCATATTACTGCATCTCAAATTGCATTTTGGGTTTTTGGAGATTCAAATATTCAAACAATTGGGACACTTGTCACCATTTCATTGGGAAATCAGCATTGGACACAGGTAATAGGTAACCAGCAGTTACACAGTGGGATGATCATAGCTTTCTATTGGAAACAGAATCATTGAAAGCATGTCGGCAAAACAAGATTTCTAGAGCATTGTTCTTAAGCTCAACTTACTACTGCTCCCCACAAAATCAACATATAAGGATCCAAATGGGGATTGATTCTGCCTAGAGCCCAATTACTAAATATAATTGATTACTATATCCTACAAATGCAATATCTGAAGATCTAAATAAGGATAGACACTGTCTACAACCCGATCTATCAATCCAGCGTATTACGGTTCCTTAGAGGGCCTACAATGCATAAAAACTTGTTAAGAAATGAGACTTTGTATCAAAAACTTCTATTTGTATTTCTAGCCATCATAAATAAATTCTACAAAGAGAAATACAACAAGAATTCCCATTGGAGGAATCCTGTAGTAGTTGACAATATACATGTTGGTTTGTTTTATTGATCAACTTCTTCAAGTTAGAATCAACATTTTTCTCTGGCCTTGGCAAGGATGCAAGGGGAATATTTAAAGAACACCCTGAATGGGCCTTACCCACACTAAGGTATTTAATTGAGTGAATTATGTTGTAGATATGAGAACTTTTATCAAATTTACACATAAACAGTGTATCATCAAGAATTTGTAATAATTGCAACACAAAGAAAGCAATTGATGGTATGCAAAAACAACTACTAATTAGTAATTACATGAATAAGAAAAGTGAAAGGAGGTGGCAATGTAAAAGGATATGATATATATGGCAAGAAGAATAAAAGATGCAGAATGCACAACATTGGAACAGAATTTACAGAATGAGATATAATAAGTTAATGGTTTCTGAAAATAATAAAATTACAATAATAATAATAATAATTATTATTATTATTTAAATAGAGATCACCAACATAATACGCAAATGTCAAATGATGAAAGGGCCAAATGAGTCAAAATGTTGAGGCTGAATGGAAATCCTTACCTCATTTTCGTCCATTAGAAGGTTGGCAGCTTTCAGATCCCTGTGAATTATGTTATTTTGGTGCAAGTAATTCATTCCCTTGGAAACGTCAATCGCTACTTTGAGCAAGGATGGGAGCTTAAAAACGCCCTTCTGTTTATGCAGAAAATCATATACACTTCCACCAGACATAAACTCTGGCAAAAAAAGTGAAATTAAAAACTACAGAAAAATAAAATCATAATAAAGAATGTCAAGCTCAGATTCTAAAAATATTAAAAAAATTTAAGAAAATGAAGTTATATGATAAACTACCTGTAACGATGCACAAGGTTGGAGGTTGAGTACATGCTCCAATGAACTGCACAACATTCTTGTGCCTTACTTTCCTGCAAAAGCCAAAATAAAGAAAAGGCTTGGAACAGGCAAAGTGGAAAAACAAACCCCAAAGAGAATGACAAAGTAATCTTCTCCCTCCTCCTATTTTCCTTTTATTTATATTTCCCATTATCTATATTTATATGTATATAAATACAACAAGAAAGAAAGAGTTCCCGCCACATATTATCATAGATGAAACCAGCTATAGCTTAAAGTAGTTCCTGAGAAGATTACATGGCTTCTAATGGATGAAATAAATTCCTCAATATGTCTCCCACTGTATGGACGGGATTCCCTGGCTTGTAATTATCTATTTCGGTTATCAATTAATTCTTACTTTGCCTTCCAAAAAAGATGTCAATATTTCTACCATTTATCAAAAAAAAATTAATGAAATTTCCACAGTCTATCAATAAAAACTCCCTGTATGTACCTAAAGAGAATCATTTTAAATACACCTTCTGTCAAAACAATAGCTCTCCTTGTTGGAGTTTTTCCCTATCTCATTAGCTGTGTTTGGTGAGAGTGCCAATGCAAATATGTTTGGTCCATGAAAATGCAAACTTGGTTTGCTTTTGCATAGATCAACTTGAATTTTTGTGAAACGTATTTTGTTGTGATGGCTACAAATACTTGGGGTGCAAATGGATCGAATGAAATTTGGATAGGGGTATCTGAATTCGATTTGATAATGTAAATCCTATATCTGATCCGATCTGACGGATCTTACAAAGAGCAATTCAAATTCAAATTTGCCAAGGATGTTGGATAACCGAATCTGACTCAAATCAATTTAATTACCCATAGGTAAAAAATTTAACAAATTATTAACAGGACAAAAGCAAATAAGTCTATAAAAAGAAAAAACAAAAAATACACAAGCATTGTTTCGATCTAATCTTATTCAAAAATCTGACAGGGATTATCTGAATCCAACAAAATAGGATCAGATTTGAATTTGAACCAGATCATGATCCGGTCCATTTACACTCCTAACAAATACGAATTTCAAGATCAGAATCTACCATTTTTTGCAATGACCACTTTGAACACAGAAGTATGCTTCCATTTTTTTGGAAGCAAACATTGATTGCATTTTGAATGCAAAAACGATAGAAAAAAATTACTTTTATTTTCAATACAAAAAGTGAATTCTTACCAAACTCCTGCAAAATTGAATCAGAGCGCAAATTCACTTCAGTTCAGCATTTGCACTCTTGGTAAACACAGCCATAAACTATGTCCATTGTAAAATTCAAGGCATAGTTTTTTTCTCGCTTTCCCACAGTACCACTTTCCATAAATTTTATAAGTATTGCTTTCCAAAAACTATAGTCATTATCTTTTCCATACTTTTTGGGAGTTTTCATCACCACTTGCTCTGATGGAAGGGGAGGATTTGAAAACAACTTTAAACAAAAGAGATAGCAAAGGATTAACTACTGTCTCACTTGAAAAACTGATTACTGCAGGATGGAGAGAATATTCGAGTGTATTTAAGTCATATCATTCATTTTCAAATAAACTGAACAAAAATAATTCTCTAATGGATGATTGGAACAGAACAACTATTTCCAGAAAATCCAATCAACAGATGCTTACAAAAGTGGCCACCATCAGTGGAAAAAATACCTAAGTTAGTAACTTTACTTGTTTGACTGATAAAAGCACTTTTATTTCAACTTGGTAAAGTTAACTTTAACCAGGATATTTCTCTAACCCATAATTGTAAGAAGTGAAAGACTAGGTTAACCTGCATAGATAGATCCAATGTTCCAAAATTAAACACAAATAACAAAGTAATCTCTTCACAATGACAAAACTAGCTATTCTAATAAATAGTAACAAGAGACGGTTACAGAAGATGCTGAATTTTGTTTAATCTTGAAGATAAATTGAATCTAATGTTTTCATGAAAAACGCTAACTAGTGGTACCAACCTATACAAGAATTAATTGAACAAACCTCATAATAAAGACTTCTTGTGCAAATTCTCTTTGCAAGTCCTCGCTTACACGTTCAGGCTTTAGAACTTTAATAGCCACTTCCTGGCTGCGGTAGGTACCTTTATACCTGAAATAGTTAATAGGTACAACTCAGAAAGCAGTCACACACAACCAATTACAGGTCCTACATGGTGGAAACAATTTACAGACAGGAATGAAAACTTACAGATCTCCATATGACCCCGATGCAACTTTGTTCTCAAATTTCAACAGGCTGGCATCGATTTCCCAGACATCAGTTCCATCGGTGGGTATTTTTACATGATCAGGAATGAGCTTAGGCCCAGTCTGCCCACGCTTGATGGCAGAAGATGATGACTGAAGCTTTGACTGAAATTTTTTCTGCATTGTACCTCAAATAATCATTTACAAACACCCAGACCACTTGTGACAGTGAAATGAATACAAACACACATGCCATGTTGAAATCCAATAGTTGCTTCATCCAAACACATGCAATAACAGTAAACACAAAGTTCAAACCTTTCCAGCATCCCCATATAATGATGTGGTTTTACTTTAAACACTCACCATACTTCTAGACAGCACACAAACAATATTAGGTGGAATTGATTACCTATATCATGGGGATTATAACTTCACTATGTATATGTTGAAAACAACCTTCTACAGGACATCAACCATATTCCAATGGGGCTATGGCCTTGTGAAGATAGCTAAGTAGGTTACATGTCTGTCAAGGCAAAATGGTATTCGTAGAATCTGAATAATCAAGGTTCTGAATAATCTGAACAATCAAGGCAAAATGAATTTTGATGGGTGTAGTATTGGCAACCTAGGGCCTTCGGGTATTAAGGGTGTTTTAAGGGATGAGAATGGAATTATAATTGCCTTGTTCTCAGGCCCAATTGAAGAGGGTAATTCTCTTAGAACTGAGACTTTGGCGGCTATAGAAGGTGTTCAGAGAGCCAAGGACTTAAAATTGAGGAAGTTGATCATCGAAGGAGACTCCAAACTGGTGGTAGAATGGCTTAAAGGAGATAAAATTGGTTTATGGATGTACAGCAATGAGAGGAAGAAATCCCAATGGCTGGCAAAAGTTTGGGTTAAGAGATGTGCTAACTCCCTTGCTGATGGGCTAGCAAAGCCAGGGGTGAATAGGGAGAACTTGTTTTGGGCTCAAATGTAATTTTTTGTTTTTTCTTGTTTGGGGAAGATAAGAGTGGTTATCTCCTCCCTCTGTACACTTTTTATTAATTAATGAAATCCTTTGTTATTGATCAAAAAATAATCAAGGTTTAGAAAAAGGTGTTGATTCAGGAACAACAAAAAGATCATCCAAGACATTAGATCAATCATCATGAAAGATATTAATTAGATCTGCGAAACGATCCTTCACTCCTGATTTATTCTGGAGCCTAAATGAATGTCTAGCTAGTTGGCAAATTTCAACAAATTGTTCCTTACTTTGAACTTAATGTAACATAGGAACTTATGCTTATGCACATGCCCAAGGAAACTTAATGCAGATCACTTGTCAACCTTTGTACAAGCACAAGTCAAGCACCACATCGAAAAGATTAAAAGTACCAAAGCAACTACTTGAGAAAGTAGCCACATATCCAAAATAGACAATAAATGCTAAATGAACAAGGATAAATGAAAAACTAAAAGGATTTCTATAATTAATATATTCTACACTGCTATTTTTCAATCCGTTGGTGAGGGTTATGTAGAATGCACAGCACAGGGTTTTCAGCCAGGTGGAGGGCTGACCGGCAGGTTCAGATCATCATCTAGAAAGGGACCATCAATGATCAAACTTCACAAGTATAGTGCTTGAGTGCATGTCTGTTTCATGCCCAATCAAATATAAATGGCCCTTGATCAACCTCACACCCCAAAAATAAAGGGTGACATAGATTATATAGTTCTTGCTACATCTCTTACAAGATGCACAGTTTAGCTTGGCCAACTGTCTTGATCATTGATAAAAGCTCAACTGTATCAATAGGATAAAGATTTAATGAACGAGACAAATACCTTTTGCCAAAGATATGCAATAAATATGATGTATGATACTGCTACTCACCCAAATATGTGAATGCAAACAAAAATGACATGTAACAGGGGAGAGATGGAGAGAGATTACCTCGAACTTTAAGATTTCCTTCTCAATTTCACATCTAAGCCGCTCTGTTTCCTAACAATTTCCAACATAAAAGTTAGAAATGAAAGTGTACAGTGACTAAGAGGAAGAAAAAATTCCTATTGGGTGGTGGAATTCGTATTCAGACACAGAATATTCAAATATACAAACATTTCAAAACAACTGCACAACCAAAATTTCCATTGGTTCAGGAAAAAGGAAATGGCATCAGGCTTTCAGTGGTTCAATTGAAAGCCAAACCACTGACCTATCATGTCCTAAGTAAAACTACACAGGAGGAAGGGGGAAATAAAATCGAGTAGATAAAGAAGTTACAATAAAAAAAATAAGACAACAGCTCTCTCAAAAAATGAATTTCATTTGATAACAAATACCACGTCTAGGGCTGAATAATGACAAATTCAGAATTAAGGTGACAAATGTGAAAAGTTACAAAAAAGAATTAAACAATAACAATAATAGTAATTATATATATGGTAACTTTCGTTAGATTTTCAGATACTTCTATTGATTTGTTAGAAAGAATGGTTTTACAGCATTTTGAAGCAGGAATGCAGTTAGTAGCTTTTCGATAGGTTAGTCATAGCTACCTAACCCTATTTTTAATTTTTTTATTTGGTTATTACAACACAGCCCCTAAAACAACTGATTTCTATTCACCCCTTGTCTTGCTAGTGCAAGAGCTATGTTGTTGGTTTATCTCTAAATCCAGTGGAACAGAGTTCTCCTAATTTTCCAGTGAACAATATGACCTCCCTCATTATGTATCTATATTTTCATATACCCATAGTATTATTCTGAAACCAGCTCGCTAACACTTACGAATTCAGTTCCACTACTAAGTTTGTGAAGTTTAGGGAATCTCATACCCTGTAGAAGCTCAACCTTCTGAAAACACCCACACTTTTTATTAGTAACTATTTGATTTAATTGATTTAAAATGAATGAGTTATAAACATATGGCTACATCCCTGAGATTGCGATGGCCAACACAGAATATGTATACATCATAGGTTCCCGCATCTCCTGAAAATAAATATTCTCGCCCCTTGAAAAATGGGTTCACAGTTCACCAATAGCAAAGAGAAATCCTAGGGTTTCTGGAGTACATGTAAACTTATGTATTATATAGTTTGTCTAGAGATCAGCTATTTTTAGATGAAGGAAAAGTTACACAATAAGAATAAATTCCTAAACTTCTAAGGGGCAGTATGGATGAATATCACTTAAAAACAAGAGTTTTCTCTCTATAATTAAAAGAAAAATCTCAACAATAGTTAAATCTATGGATACATTTGAAAATAAATAGCTAACTCCTAAGAAAACCATTGTGCAATTAATATAGTATGAGTTTACTACAAGGAAAAGAGAAATATATACATGTATATACTTATTTCAAAAAAAAAAGTAGGTGCATAGAAAGGGAGACAATTCCTGATAAAGCCTTTTGCAGGATTTTAAGTGATCAAATGGGGGAAGCCTATTGCTGTACAGATTTTTTAGTCTTGCTCCTATTTTAGCTAAACCATCTGCAATATGATTCAACTCCCTCGGTATTCACAGCAAGTTTGCGACTTGCGTTTATATTTTCCAAAGAGTATCTTGCCTCAGCCAGACATATTTTTGAACTTTTGACTAAAACATATTAGACAACAAATTATTCAAATATGTGGAAAAACACAAGAAATTTACATACAAGATATTTGATATGTGAATAAAATGAATTTCAAAAAAAGGATAAAAATACCAGAATGCATTATTTTAAAACATTCTTATAATATCAAGATAATAATTTTATTCATAAATATACATAATTTAATAGATTACACATACATTTACATGTTTAATATCCCTAACTCTTCACCTGTATACATTTCCAAAAAGTATTAAACACTCATTTAATCTTAACCAATCATTTCACCATACCACATACATTTGACCAAACTTTTTATCGTAACTCTCAATCGTGAAACCAGACTTTAATAAAATTTTGCCATTTCATAATTATGTCATATGTGTTTTTACTAACTATATTTTTAAGTTGGACGTTACACGTTAGGCACTAAGAATCAATAATCCATTGAACAACCTAGCCAATCCATCTGGAAATGGACCAGTTGCCACCACTACTCAAGACAAATCAAGGAAATGCTATTATCAGAACAAATGTCATCAACATGGAATCCAAATTGGACTGATGTCAACCAGGCCCCACTCCCACTCTACATATCACAAAGGTCCATGCAGAAAATCTAAACAGAGTATGCAAAAATAGTAGAATAGTTGCAAGGATATTTATCTAATGCCATACAACAAAACATGCTGATACTTTTATTCAAGAACACAAATAACTTTGATAACTAAACAGGGGAAGGAACATCAATAAAATGTTTCTTCTTCCACAAATTTTTACTTTTAAGATGGAAATACCTCAAGTGCCCAACCATCGACAACGAAGACATCTAAGGAATAGCCATCTACTGTAGAAAAAGCATGTGCTTCTTGGATGTTCAGCCCAACCTCACCAAGTAACGAAGTCAGCTGGAAATTTAACATAACTAAATTATCATAAGCTTTGAAAGAAGTGTGTTGAAATATAACAATAAACAGAATCTTTATCAATGATGCCAACATGCCAGAACAACCAGAAGTCTTCTTAATTGTTGCCAAGGCCCCTAGGGCTTTAATATTAAAACCCTTAAATAAAACATAAATAATACAATATTATGTGATATTATGTATTACACAGTACAAACATAGTAATAAGATGCAACCATAGTAATAAAATTATATCAAGGCATCCGCCTTGCAACTATTGTTAACTAGGTTGTTTGACATTCAGGCAAGGGTGCTTTTCTCACTTAGGTGATGCCTTCATACTATGGCCCTCTAACATCTTAGATCGATCATGTACCCATAAAGAAGCTTGGGCCAATAAAGGTATTAGTCAATTGATTCTTGACTCAAATTTAAAGATAGCATCAGGTTCACCATTTACTTGTGACCTGAAAGTTAAATGTCAAAAAGATAACTAAATGCCTTCATAAGTTAAATAAAAGACTAGTATCCTCTATCATTTATATTATTAATAATAGTTTCTCTGGTGATTTACTGTCCAATGGAAATTATCAATCCTTCCATTATTCAACTCAAAGTATGGATTTAAGATTTCTGAAAAAAAAATACTTTTTAACTAAAACTAATTTCAGCTGAAACACACTGAAATTACAGTAAACTTCTTAAACTCTGGTGAAATTTATTATAGATTGAAATTTTAGGTATAGTGAATAGAAATTTTTGTTAGGCATGTTGTTTACTCCCAAGTTTATGCTTTTTATGCCCTATCATGTTCTACACAAAATTACTGGTGGGACTCCATCTTAGGATTCATAAATCGCCTTTTCATTTCCCCATCACTAAATCTAATACCAGCAGTCTAGCACCACCCCCACCCCCCACCAGGGGAAATGTAATGAATTGTCCTCTTACAATGGATATTTGTGGAAATGAATATTACTTAGCAAATTTTGACAAGCAACTCATCAAGCATCAGCTTGTCCTGCATTACCAATCCCCCCAAGTTAGGATACTCAATGAAAGGAACCCATGCAAGGAAAGGTTGGTCAAGGACTTATTTATCAAAAGAGGGGGAGGTCCCAATTGCATAAGAAAGGTTCTCTGTTATGTCTCACACTCTCACCAGATGCTCCACAAGTCAACCTGGATTCTGGGCATGTGAACTGTTTTTTTTTTTTCAGATAATATACTACCTTTTGGAAAGAATCATTTAAATGTGAATCCTGAATGTTTGACAAGAGATTTAGAATCTCAGATTGCTAATCCCATGTAAGCTCTCTGGGACTTGTTTTGTTTGGATGTAGGTAGAATCAGCCAACAGAATAAAATTATTATTTCTCCATCTACCTTTGCTTGCCCAACAAAAAGAGGGAGCAGCATGTGGAAATGTTCCAAAGCAGCCACCCTATGGACAATTTAGAAAGAAAGAAATGCTAGAATTTTCCAAGATAAAGAGAGATCCTTTACAGAAGTGAAGGAATGTATTTTAACTAGGGCTATCAACTGGCTGAAATCCTTGGCTTCTTTCAACTCATTCTCATTTGATGACATTTGGAGGAATTGGGCTGCAGTTGCACACGCTTTGGCTAGGAAAACAACAGCAGCAACAGTTTGGGTAACTCCTCCAGAAGGGGTTATTAAACTGAATTTTGATGGAAGCAGTCCGGGTAACTCAGGACCATCAGGCATAGGAGGAGTTCTGAGTAATGAGAATGGCAACATCATGTCCTTATTCTCAGGCCCGGTGGGGATAGGGAATTCAACAAGAGCTGAGTTGTTGGCTGCAGTACAAGAAATTCAGATTGCTAATCAACCACGAGTGGAGAACCTATTAATTGAAGGGGATTCTAAGGTGATTGTGGGCTGGTTGTCAAATCCAGACTCAGTTGTTTGGAGTTATAAGGATCACATCAAAAAAGTTAAATGTTTAACAAGACACATAACGTGCAGATACCATTCAGTGGGTAGGGTGGAGGCAAATGCTTTGGCTGATTATCTTGCCAAACAGGGGTCTGCTAGGGATCAGTTATTTTGGGCAGCTTTGTTATCTTTATTTCTGGCCACTTGTAATGTTTAGGGGAGGCTGCATCTCATGCCTCTCCAAGGGATGCTTGTAAAGCTTTATTCTTCTTGATTAATGTGATAAAAAAAAATATATCACATTACTTGTACTCTTGAGTTTGAGTTTTCATGAATTCAAAAACATTTAGAAGGTGGTCAGGAATACAAAATTGATAACATGTGCTTACCTCCAGTAGAAACAAGACCACCAATTTTCCTCACAGGTTAAACCCTTAAAGTTTGTTCTCCTTTGACCAATTGGAGAGATTAGCGCAGGTGTCATAGGCCAGGCCGGGATGGGGTCCAGGCCTATGACTTTATATATAAAATATTGTTTTTATATTATATGACATATAATATGTTTAAATTTTATGTTATACATTATATAATATAATATATTATAAATTATATTTTATACACCTCTCCTCTTTCCTTTTTTTTAATATTTACGTATTCTTCTGGACCTTCTCTTTTAGTAACCTCTTAATAATTTGTTTTGGCAAGATGCAGGTGGATAGATAGAGGTATGTAAAGAATAACATTAAATATAGACATTATGTCATGCATAAAAGATAATATGCTTGGAAAATATTGTAGGATGCAAATTATCCAAAAAACAATATAGTGGCTGCAAATTTAATTTTCATATGATGATAGAACTCACATGCTAGAGTAGAGAAACCATCAATTACCTGACTCAAAAGTTTTGGCTTGTCATCTGATGAAAATGTGATTTCATGCATCGGCCTACATGATTTTCAAATGTATAAAAAGATGAATTTCATAGTCTTTCACAAAGTAGCATTGCAATATTTAAGCAAGAACAGATATTTTAGAAGTAGCACCATTCAATAAAAGGTGAAAACCTCACAAAATAAAGTTAAGCATTTCAGTCAACTAATAATTGCACCTGAACAAAATTACAACTCAGCTGCAATAGAAAAGAAACATAGTGATAATCACACACACACAAGGCCATTACCCAAAGTTGGTCCATGCTAATGGTATCTTGCATGAAGATAACCTATGCCATTTTTTACATGAAGTCTTTGTTCTCAGAATGAAAACCATGTTCACATTCTTGTCAGCCCAAGGTTTTACCCTATGGACCAAGTAATGGCCCCTAAATTATTGAATGAGTGAAGAAAAGAATCATCTTGCATTCGAAACATAAGAGTAAGTCCATAGCTGGCTAAACAATAAATAAAGAAGGTAGAAAAGATTATTTGTAATTTATGCATCACAGAGATAGTGTATTAAACTGGCTAAATGTAGAGAAATCCAGGAAATCCATCGGCAATGGCAATTTAATGTTTAAAATAAGCACATTTAATGTTTAAACTTTAAACTTTACCAGATGCAAAGCAAATTTAATGTTTAAAATAAGTACAAATAAATCCATTTGCAATGTATAGGAGTTCCATGTTCTTTTTCTACAATAAGCAAAACATTTTATGTAAGTATATGGATCTACAAGTAAAAAAGGCATTAGGTTGCATGTGTTTACGGTATACACCCTCTATGCCCAATATAGCAGACCAATTAAAAACAAAATACCTTCTTTCGAGCAGCCCAAAATCATGCTGAAAATACTAGCATCAGCAAAATCTAACTATCCTTTACATTGACCAAAGACAACCTGTAAAGATGAGTTAGGCAGCACACCCAACCCTAAAACCCCATTACAATATGACATTTTCCTTGAAATTAATTAAAATTAGAGAATAATTCACACAACTTGGAATTAAGATAAGTAAAATAAACATTTAATACAAACAATAGTGTACCTACCCAGATCGATGAAGAGAGGGATCTATATAACTTTACAGGGTGATGTTCTGCTGATTTAGAGGACGGAGGACCTGAAGTCCTTCAAGGCCAATAATTTTGGATCCGTCTCTCGGTTGGAGAGCAAAATCCTTAGGGTACAATCATTTTACAATCCCTCTGGATTTTTTTTATAGGAGCTGAAAATTTATGTAATCTTGTTTTCCCTTTTACTTGATCCAAACACAGCACAAAACAACTTAGTAAACAAAAAAATAAAGGTTTCAAACTACAGATTCAATGTAAATTTCACTCTATATGGAAGCAGAATCAATTTGTGGAAGTTTATAGAAGCTCACAGAAACATTCTAAAATAATGGAAATTATGAAAGTTAAAAATCTTTAATCAACATTCAGAGAAATAGTTTATAGGAGCTGAAAATTTATGTAATCTTGTTTTCCCTTTTACTTGATCCAAACACAGCACAAAACAACTTGGTAAACAAAAAACTAAAGGTTTCAAACTACAGATTCAATGTAAATTTCACTTTATATGGAAGCAGAATCAATTTGTGGAAGTTTATAGAAGCTCACAGAAACATTCTAAAATAATGGAAATTATGAAAGTTAAAAATCTTTAATCAACATTCAGAGAAATTACAATATATCCCAGAAATTGGTATTTCTTCCCACCCCTTGTTTTGCAAAAGCATCAGCCATACAGTCAGCATCCCTCTTAAACCAATTCAGCTTGATTTCCATTCCTTTTGTCAAATGTCTAAATTTCCTTTTTTTCATCCATGTAACTCCACCACCCCCTTTCCTCCTCTTTTTGGAGCCAGCTAATAACCAACTTAGAAATTAGAATCCCCCTCAATTAGCACCTTAGTAAGGTTAAGCTCTTTGGCTCTTTTAACACCTTCCAGCACAACAAGGATTTCCGCTCTCAATGAATCCTCAACACCGATGGGAGCAGAGAAAAGAGCCACAATTTTTCTATCCTAATCCCCAAAAACATCTTCAATACATAAGGGTCCAGGATTTCCTTCACTGCTGCCATCAAAATTCAGCTTGATGAAACTATTAGCAGGGAGAGACCAAGTAGGCACAACTAACTCTTTCTAAGGCTCAAAGTCAGCCACTTCTCTCCACTTCCTAATCAAATCAGCAGCAGGGATTCCGCCAAAATCTTTAAAGTTTTCACCCAGTGGATCACCCTAACTGTAATGGCTTCAATTAGAGCATCTTTACTTCTTTCTTTGCCTTCAAACAACCTCTGATTTCTCTCTTCCCAAACAGACCAGCAAAGAGCAGCCTTGAACATCTCCATAAAATTTCTCCCCTCATCTTCTGCCAACTAACAAAGGTAGGATCAAACAGCCTTTGAACATTTGGCGGGGGGATCCACCTCCAACCAAGCAAGGAAGAACACCATTCCCAAATTGACAATGTAAGGGAACAAGAGATTAATAAGTGATGAGTGGACATCCCATTAGCTTTACAAAGGATACACCAGTGGGGGCAAGCAACAATTAGGTCTTTTCCTTTGTAGAAACTCACAAGTATTAATTCTATCAAAAAAAAAATCCCAGCAAAAACCCCCAATCTTATACAGAATAGGCTTACCCCAAACCTCTTTAACCAAAAAAGGTCAGCCCCCAATATCTACTGGTCTCATTAAGGATAGAAAGAAAGAAGCACAAGTGAAGTCGCATGAAGGGGAGAGAGTCCAAACCCGACAGGTAGGTAGGGTATTGCATTTTCTACCACAAATAAATAAATACAAACATGTTTTCCTCATTTGAGATTTTCAAATATCTTTGTTCTCACCTATTTGTTTTCTTAAGTTTAAGATAAGACCTTTCCCATTTTTATTATTTTATAAAATGTCACTTCGATCTCCGTTATGTTTTTTAAAAACATTTTTTTTATCAATAACTGGAATTCATTAGATTAAAAGAATTTGGTTACAGCGCTCCAAAGAGAGATAAACAGGTTTTACTCTCTCCAGGAAGACAACAAAAATTTCTATCTCCATTATGTTTTTTAAAAACTTTATTGCCACACTTTCATGTTTTGACCAAAATCAGGTATTTTTATGTTAGGGTGTAACGTTTCAGTTTGAACAATCAAAATTTACTGAAAATTTGACCAAATTTTCAACCTGGTAAATTTTATTTCAGTTTCCATGGAAACATTCAGTTTGAGAGGAAGTTTAAACCATACAAAAAGAGGAATAGGCATGAAGTTCAAAATATATAACCCAAGAAAACAACCAAATAAGGACAATTCATTTCCAGATATCATACGACCAATTAGCAACCTTAAAAAAAGCCTAACATAATTCTCTCAGCATTATTTAGGGAATTTCCTGAATGAGATAATTTTTTTTTCTGCAGAAAAGCTTTCAGCAAGTATTTACCGAGGAATGAGTGGATTGGCATGCACAGAACTATCTCCATCTTCAATATTTGATCTTTGGGCTTCAAGTGCAAGAGCTTCAAGATTAGGCGAGGAACCAAATGCAGGTGGCGGATGAATGCTAAATAATCAACAAGGAGATAAATCATAACATGATCAATGAACAGTAAAGAGAAATACAAAGGACATAAAAGGAAGATGCTGACAAAATGCATTCCTAAACGTATCTGTAGAAAGGAACACATGATTTGAGGAAATATGCAGAAAAATAGAACAAAGAGTCTACATTAGATTACAAATGAAAAACAAAAATAAATAAATAAATAAATACCTTTGCCTCATATGAAAATTAGAACTTTGAGCATCTTCTTTCATTGATGAGTCTACTGAATTTCCATCAGAGAGAGGAGGAACCTGCATAAGAAAGAGAGTAGCAATTACATATTTGCTCATTACACTTAGAATGAATTTAAAATAGCATAATGGGAAAACCTTCATTATAAGCAATTAAACAATTAAAAAGAAGTTCAAAAAGATTGAAGTTTTCCATCAACTTGCAAGTGCTTGGATCATTTCTTACCGATTCATCCCATGTTTTTTTCCTCTTTTTTATCTTTTTTTTATAAGAGTTTCCTCGTTTTTATCTTTCCATTGCTCTTTTAGAGCCCTTTACCTTTTAGTCAACCAAAAGAATGAAAAAACAAGGAGCTCTACTTGAAAACAAACAAATGGAACTACTAGCTAATAAGATAGGGAACATTTTCCTCAAGTCCTATATGAACTAAACATCCCCCACTAAAGGGAAGCAATTGAGAGTGAACTTTATGTTTGCTGGTGTCAAGAAGGTATGGTGGTCATATCAAAGGTACAGTGAGTCAGGAACAGCTTAACCAAGGGTCACTTGGGGTGTGTGAAGAAAAATAAGAATGCTTCTTTTTAAGGTTCAAAATACTGGTAATTATGACTGCCATAAAGGAGGTGCTCCACTTCTGCTTTCAGTTGGAACTTGGAAGCTTTTCCTACAAGAATTAGGTCAAAGATAAAATACTAAAATCTCCAACCATGAAAGTGAACCATAAGGGTATGCCAAATATCAATTTGAGCAAAGCCCTTCAACATTCAAGTTCACTCCTGAGGAGCCATAATACATTTAAGAAGATCATATTTACTTTGGTATATGGAATGGAGGTGCCAAGGATTCAAGCTTCCAAAGGTGTATGGCATGTCAAACGCAAAACTCATGACATTGAGACATGGTGATATACAAAACTTAATTACAGGTAACTCAAAAACGTATTAGAAACAAATTCCTTATAGCATGCATATTTTTTCGTGATATATTTTTTGTTTACATGTGCTAAGTGCAAAGGTTTTATGCTGATTTGAGCTTGGAGAATCATCAAGATGCTACAAGAAGTTCAATGCCAAGTGTTGGCACAGTATCCAAGAGACAGCATGGCTAGATCCTCTAGTTCCAAAAAGTCCAGGTGACAAAGTAGAAGACATTGCACTACAAACCTAAAAACCAATAGAAAATAAAATGAACGCAAGTAGGCAACCAAAGGAATAAATGCCAAGCCAAAAAAACTTGACACTTTCCCTTTCCTCTATTGAATGAATAGGCAGGCAGCTCAAGCTATCAGTAAATAATCATGGGGCAATACATTATTACATGTTAAAACCTGCATTAGAAACAACGATTATATAACGAGCCCCCGTTGATTGAGTAGTCCATTTGCATGCTAACTAAGGGAACAATACACCATGTGACAAGAAGGCAAGTGGGATACACCAATAAATTGGAGAAATAGTTACACCTGCACAAGACGGACATCAAATACAGGTCTAGTGGGGTTGTCTTGTGCCAGCCGCAGCAACCTCTTGTGCGTCAGAACATCTTCTGCCCTCTCAGCATTCACATCCATTGCATACCTACAATGCAGCAATGAAATCCTCAAGACAAGCACAAAGTATCAAACTTGCAATAAGAAAACGATGTGTTTCCCACTGTATAACGGCAAACCACAATAGAAATGATCACAGTGCAACATCGGAAAATCTAATCAACAGGATGAAGATAATCGAAAAAACACAATGGAGTGAATTTGCTCCGTTCTACGACTCCGTATTTTAGTCCAAAAGCTCTAAAAGTCAAGAATTTGATAGTCTGACTACAATGTAGAGAATTCCAGCAAGCAGCACCAGGAACATAATTTTAAATGAAAGCACAAACAATAAAACGAGAATCAGTCCACATAATATCAAAAAAGACACTTAAACCACAAGATTTCACAAGCAATCCTTCGATGACCAGATTCGTAGATACTGATAAAGCAAAAGCACGATCAATACAATTAGAAGTACACTTGGAAGAAAACAAGAGAGAAACAAAATAAGAATTAAGCGAAATAATACTTAGGGTTACAAGTTACAACATGTACCTAGCGGGCAGTCGATTAAAATGGTTCCAAAGGTCATCTTCAAAATTAGGAGCATTTGCCTCCTCATTATTGGATTCTATGAGTCTACGAAGCACCTCGTTATAAATCTCAAGCTTCTGTCTTTGCTGACGAGGATGCGTGGGCGAAGAGTCCACCGTTCTGCTACTGCAACTCTCGGTATCATCCATCGCCATTAGCAAACTCAAAAGAAATCAACTAATCAAAGCAAAACAGGGACGACAATCGCCGAGACGAAGAAGAACAAGTTGAAAAAAGAAGAAAAAAAAATCAGTCGCTTCGAGATCCAAAACTGTCTCTATGCACGCGAAGGAACAAAAGCAGCAAACGACGATATCTCATGGTTGAAGATCAAAATACGAATGGCCAGCGAGACAGAAATCACGACGAGGAACGGTGTGAAAATATATGAGCATTAAAGAAGGAAAGTCTCTTTTTAAATAAAAGTTGCAATATATGGAGCCCTTCTTTGGAGCCATTCCTTATTTAACAAAGATTTACCCATTATTTTACTCTCTCTCTCTCTCTCCTTGCCGCTTGCCTTTTTCATGAGAAAATTTAACTAATAAAAAATTAAAAAAGATTAAGCAAATGGAAACAACGGCGGTGGCCCTTTGGGTGGCTTCACCCCTCTTGCGTCTCTAGTTTGCCTTTAGGGGAATGCTTAACGGCGTAGTGCGCACTGCGCAGGCACCCATGTTGACGAGGATTTGATGGATCCTACTGATGCGCAGTGCCCCCACTCCTTTGCTTATTATTTCCCATTTATTTATTTATTTAATAAAATCTGATTTATGTAATACCTCTAATTAATCGGTGATGCCATCTCCCACCACCACCACGCACCACCTTCTCCTTTATCCAATGCGGTCTCATCTTTCCCCAATTCCCACTCAACCGTATATAATAATAATAATAACGAATAAATAAATATTTGTGTAAAAGAGAAAAAAAAAACGCTTTTAGAATTGCTGAATCGGGGCAAGCAGGGAACTTCCTTGCACGAACCTATCTGTCGCTGAATTACGAATATAGCAAACGGATCTTGTGGTCGATCCAGACCGTTGATCAAATAAAATATGCTTGGGAATGGCTACGTGTTCGGTCCCACGTAAGCTGGCTTATAAGGTTGAGAATGGGTGGCACCATGGTACAAGTCGAGAAGAGCGTGAAAACTTTAGCCCGTGGTCTCTTCTAGACTGTATTGAAATGGAAAGAAAGGGGGGAAGTGGAAGAGATGGTGCTGGGAGTGTTGGATTTACTTTTCAGGGCTCATCCATGTCGAATGGACCTTTCATTGATGTGTTTTCCTTCTTCTTTGGTTGTTGAATATGAATTGAATCCGCTGCAGCACCTGGAAGATAAAAATTTTACTTCCTACCTATCAGGAATAGACACGCATACAGACCAGGTTATCTCGATTTCAGTGTGAGACTCCTGCTTGGATGACCCAGATGTCCTTATCAAGCACGGCGTGTGTGGCTGATGTTACATCATAGAGCTATACTACAGTGCAACTCAATTACAAACTAGTTTAGTAGTCCGAATTGATTAGGTATGATCAAGCTAAAAGGGACTCACAAGATAATTGTTGATTGAAAATGGTATATGTGATAAGATAGACTGATAGAGAGGGAGAGACCTCTAAGAAAAAGAACAGACGATATATTATATATATCGGTTGTTGGATAAACCCTCAAATCCAAACATTCTGGAAAATACTACAAATGGGATACGGATAAGATCGATATTTTTCTCTGCGGTTGTAGCCTGTACGTTGTAAACTTGTAATTAATCATCTAGCTAGCTTAGCTTAGCTAGTTTAGTTCAGTTCAGTATATATAGGAGCATAGAATGAGTTGGTGAGAGATCATGTAATGTAAGAATGACTAAACACTTATTAAATAAGAGAGTGGAGAGTGTCAGAGTGTGAAGGAACCTCTTACCTCTCAACCTGAGAAGGAAGGAAAACGAAAATCAATTAGGAGGCACGTGGTATGTATGTCGCAAGAAAAGTAGATGCGTATGTTGATGGGGTTGGGAATGCCAGATGCAGCTTTACAGATGGATACGCATATGCACTAGTAGTAGGAGTAGGAGGGATGGCTGGATGGGGTCCATGGGGATGGACTCATTCAAATTCATGTGGTAGGGCAAGGGAAGGAATCGTCGGAGCTAATCTGAAAAGAGATGACGTGGAGTAGACGTGGAAAAATCTTAGGTGGCGAAGTTGTGCTTATCATCGGAACCCGAGGGAGGGAAGAGATGCACGTTGACAGCTAGGCTCTTCGTAAGCGGCGATTGGTCGCCGCTGGAATAGCCGGTGGAATAAATTTCTAAATCTTATCCAGAACCTCGGTACTATCCTTTTGCTAATTAATTTAGTAATAATAAAAAGGAATAAACAGCGATGAAAATGGTAAAATAAGCGTCCAATTGGGGCCGGCCAAGTCAAATTAACGTGGAATCTGCAGAAGAAGATTAGAATTAGTTTGGTGCCCAACTCCTTGATTAAAACTCTCTCTCTCTCTGCAGCCCACGTGCAGCAGAAGGTAGCCATATATCTTTTAGTTTTATGAAGAAATGCAAATAGTCCCAAAACTTTTTGTCCTCCATCATCCAACTGCTCGTCACCGTCTACTCGGAGCAACGAGAACGACGTTGGCGACGGCGAGGATCTTGAATTTATACTTTATATTGTCTGGAAGTAAGTCTGATTACTCATTTTGGATGGCAATGCTATTGTTCTCTGAATAGGATCTTATTTATTCGAGAGTACAATTTATTATTCGCGTCTTTCACTGATTGCTACCAACAGCTTCCTTCTGATTTGATCAGAAGTAGCCAGAACAAAGTTTAACAACTACACAAATTCGGTTCATTACCTGGAGAAAAGGACTCAAACGGATCCAATAAAAGTAGATCCACAAGCAGAAAGCACTGAAACATTTTATTTTCTAGTTTATTTTTCATTGCTCCTCATATGAATATAGATCAAAAGGCACCCACCGCCCTGGTCTAGGCTACTTGAGCGCTCATCAACCACGAATGCAGTTGGAGGTAATCAATGAAAGTTTTGGTATACGAAATGTAAAAAATGTTTGAGAAGAATGTCTATCAAAAAATGCACCAGAACAGCTTGCAAACAACAACTTTTCCTCTATTTGAACTTTGTTTTCTTCTTATTACCAAAAAATTTTGAAAACTCAGATGAAAGAGCACTTCAAACTCTGGCCAATTTATCTCTTTTTCTCCAAGACTCCAACTCCGACCAAGTTCCCTCGTCTTCCAACTCCGACCAAACCCCTTCCTTAGTTTTGGGTAATCTACTTAATTAATACCCTAACAAATCCCAAATTGCTCGGATCCCTTCTTATTACTCCCAAACTTTTGTTTTGTTTTTTTCATAAGAACAATATAAGTACAAAAAAATAACAATAATTTCTCAACTCAAGTTTGGGTGTTTGATCGAGTAATTATGGACCATATGCAATTTTTTTTTTTAATGCGTTTAACTTATGCCTTTAAAGTATAGTCACACCCAAACGTCAATGTCCATATTTAAGGTTGGTCTATTCATGGTTAAAGTATGGATACATCCAAATGCATCACCAGGTGTTTATCCATACTTTTTTACTCCATGCGTTTTATTTTTAATTTCTTCTCAAAAATTTATTTATATATTTTTATATTATTTATATTTAATAAATAAAAGATGTGGTTTATGAAAACATCTTTAAATAATTGTGTTGGAAATCCAACAATACGATACACTCAATATATGGCGTATCATATTGATATTTTGAATCTTTGGTCTATTATTAGTTCTTATCCCACCCAATCTATCTAATTTATACCCATGTTTTGTTAGAGAGAATCAAAAGAGTTTCAAAAATATTTAATAGGAAACAAGGGATTTAGTAGAGTAGGGGAGATATTACAAACATTGATTATTGAAAAGAGAGAGGGGGATTAAAAACAATTTTATTAGAAAAGAGTAATGATAGATTTTAACATAGCAATTTAAAACCTAGAAAGGTTTATGAGGAGACATAAGAGGGTTTTTAATATTTCACATGTGTGAAGAAGAAGAGAAGGGGAGACTATGTATGAGAATGTGGTGAAACACCCTTCGGTCTTGGCCTCCACACACTCCTCTTTCAATCGTATACTAGTAAGTAGTAGTGACCAGTGCAATGCATGGGTTGTTGTTTAAAAATTTAGGCCCTGTTTGGATATACTTTTATAAAGTACTTTCATACTTTTGAAAATATAAGAGTACGAAAAGTACGATATAGTATTTTTTTGTATTGTATACTTTGTGCTTCTACTTTTATACTTTTTAAAAGTACAAAAACCCCAAAAAGCATGAAGTCGGTTTTTTATACTTTGTGCTTTTGGTGAAATTGCACTTTTGTTTTTGTGCAAAGGGGTGGTCATGTGTAACTACCTTTCGATACAACTCTTGGTCCTACCTTTATTCACCACTACTGGAGATACACTACCATTGTTGGTCTCAGCCACTAGGAGTGGCCAAGAGTCAAGCTCTTCACGAGCTATTCGAGCTCAGCTTGTGAAAAGCTCAGCTTAGCTTGGTTTCAACTAAGCTTCGAGTCGAGCTCAAGCCTAATAAAGCTCGGTTCATGAGGCTCACGAGCCGAGCTCGAATAGCTACATATAATAATAATAATAATAATAATAATAATAATAATAATATATAATATTATTATAGAAAATAATATATAATAAAAATATTATATATAATATTTTTATTTTATATATAATAATAACTTAAATATTATATTTCTAAATTTTTTAAATATCAAATAAAAATATTTTATATATAATTTTTTATTTTTATTAAAATATTTTTCTCAAGTTGAGCTTGAGCTTATGAGTTTTTGACTAGAGCCAAGCTCGAGCTCGAATATCTAACTATTTGGCTCGGCTCGGCTCGAATCCAGCCCTATTAGCCATCAAACCACCTGAAACAGTCACCGGAAGTATAGACGGACGTGCTTTTACCAAATAGGAAATGGTTCTTTTGTTATGGAAAGTATGCTTTACAAAATGTTTAACCTAAACGGTTTTCAAAGCAAAATCATCAAAGTAAAAACATTTTTTGTACTTTAAACTCTGGTACTGTTAAAAGTACAAAAGTATAAGTCTACCCAAACAATGCCTTAATTTGTAAGTTAAGAACATAAAGTAACAATGACTCACCATTGTTTTTATATATTTCTAGCTCTTTATATAAAAAGGAGTAGAAAAAATAATTTTTTTCTTTTTTAGTTATTGAGATTCAAACTTATTCCTTTTTATATGGCTTATATATTATGAGCACATAAACCAACTGCTTAGCATGAGAAAAAAATTGATAGTGGCACAATTGGGGAGTTAAGGGTTTGAGGGATGTGCTACCCCTATAAATCCAAAAAAAATGTATTGACCATAAACCAATTACCAAGTTAAAATAATGAGGATAAACAAAGACTTACCGTAGGTGCTTTCTTATTGCATTTTATTATTGAACCAGAACAATCCATAAAACAAACTAACATTGAAATAATAGAAAAAAGAGAGTAAAACTAATAACCTATGGGAATGAGTAATGAATTCTTTAGACTTTTATATAAAAAAGGTTGGTTTACCATGTGTACTTGTAATGAGGATAACCGAAAGCTTACAGTAAGTGCTTTCTTATTGTATTTTATTATTGAACCATAACAATCCATAAAACAAATCTACATTGAATTAATGTAAAAAGAGAGAAAAACTAATAACTCATGGAAATGAGTAATGATTTCTTTAAACTTTTATATAATAATGTTGGTTTACCATGTGTACTTGTGGTTGTGGGCAAGGTTTTGACATTAGTTTGGGTCCAAGTTAGGGTTCACATTTTAGGTTGGCCCTTAACCTACTCAATCCATCTAATATATACCCTATTTTATTGGGAAATTGTCCAAAACCCACCATCACTTTTTCCGAATTCTCTTAAACTCACCACAACTTTTGGAAACATCCAAAACTCACCATGTCAATGAGATAACCCTAACTTGACTAATAGACAACGTTAATTTACCCTTTACCCTTCATTATATTTGGTCCATTTTGCAATATGCCAAAATTACTCCGTCAATCTTCAACCCAAAACCCAAGCATTAGTCGCTACTTTCTTTCTCCATCGGCCGCTGCTTCCCCTTTGTTTGAGAACTTGAAGAAGAACAGGATGCATCTGAGAAGAAGAACAGTCCGCAACTTCTCACCGGTCACTGCTTCTCTCGTACCTTCGTCTGAGAAGAAGAATGGTTGGATGCTCATGAAAACTGTTCCCATCGTCTGAGAATAAGAGCAATCGGAGTACAGTCCGCAACTTCTCACCAGTCGCTGCTTCTCTCATCGTCTGAGAAGAAGAACAGTAGGTTATTGCCTCTCTCATCATGGATATTGATTTTTTTTCTAATTCATCTTTGATAAATGTAACTCAGATTTCACAAGAAGGAATTCGGGTTGCAGGGAAGGACTAACGTCTCCCCGAGTTTCATAT
Source organism: Nelumbo lutea (assembly GCF_056320005.1). Classification (NCBI taxonomy): domain Eukaryota; kingdom Viridiplantae; phylum Streptophyta; class Magnoliopsida; order Proteales; family Nelumbonaceae; genus Nelumbo; species Nelumbo lutea. Next base: position 3,274,889 of record NC_142688.1, read on the forward strand.
GAGCAAAAAGAGAATGAAGAAGATTATAACTTTAAGCTGGTGAGGGCAAGGTCACCATTGATTTCAAAGGGATCAAAGAATTTCATGGCTCTGACAAGTGTGACTGAGAGAAACAAGGCTGTTAGAACTTCCACTATGTTCTTTGATGGAAAATCCCCTCTTACTTGCATAGATCTATCAGAAACTATGGAAGAGACTGGTACGAAGTTGGACGCAATTTTTCATTCTCAAGTATGTTTAGAATGCAAAAGCAAATCAGAAACGTTACGTGAACCAGTCATTGCAGATTTTGATTGCAACCTCATCCTACCTCCTTTGGTTTCTGAACCTCTCGAAAGCACTGCTACACCAAAAGCCAATAGTTCATCGATTCCAAGAAATCTACCCCCTACCTCAACAATTAGGTCTCTAGACTTTGCAGTAGGAGAAGAGATTGGTGTAGAACCAGATGACCTTCTCGATTCACAGGAACCCTTAAAAACCCAGACACATACTACATTAAGGTTCCTTCACAGGATTTTTCCTTCATCGGCAAACCCAACTCGGTAACTTTGTGCTTTAGAGAACTACCAAAGCCACGGTTGTCTACCATCTTCATCAATGAACCAACATCAAAATCTGCCTTGCTAGAACTCCCAAAAGGTTCCTTCACAGGATTTTTCTCAAGTAATTGTGTAGAAGTTCCTGATTACCTTTTGACTACCTAACCTTTTGAACTTGCTCAACTAGAGTTGTTGCAACTGAACTAAACATCTCTAGGCTTTCTATGACCTTTCTTGTGGGAATAACTGGCTCACCAGTCGCATTATTAGGGATGCTCTCACTCCTCTTTTCCTGCAACCTCTTGCTTTTCTCAGAAAGATGACTCTATTTCTACAATCTCATCCCCTAAACACTAAATCTTCCACTTTAGTAGGAAAACCTCCAAACTTGGACTCCGAAGACACCAGTTCTTTCTTCCCTACTTCCTCTATTTTTCAAGGAAAAGACCTCTATCGAGATTGAGAAACCAAGGAACTACCGTCAAAGATCTTACACTAAGATTCAGATGCTGCAAGGTTTGTTGTTTTAGTGTTGCTTCCAAACTTACCCAAAACCCAAGCTTAAGGGTATTTCGGTCAAAAATTGTTTAACAGGCCGACTCACCATTTAGGGGCAATTTAGTCATGAAATATGCATTTAGGTTGACGTGGACAACTTGGGTTGTTCAACTTTAACGGTGTTGTAACGGATGGTGAGTTTTAGAAAATAAAATCTCATTGACATGGTGAGTTTTAGACATTTTGAAAAGTTGTGGTGGGTTTAAAAGAATTCAGAAAAAAAAATGATGATGGGTTTTGGACAATTACGTATTTTATTTAGAGAAAGCCCAAAGGAAAATAGGGATTTAATGGGGAGGAACTCACATTTGCTGCAACCACAATCGCCATTTCATCCGTAACCACTAATGAAATGCAAACACGTTATCTAATTTTCCTCATGTCGGATTTAACGTTAACATGGACATAATGCCCAAATTAAATTAAATCCCATTGAGTGGGCATTTTGAGTTACAACAATGAGGTGGGTTCGGGGCGGGGGTCATATTCCTTGTCCCCAACCCCAATTCTGAAATTAACCCCCATCCCCGATCCTTGGACGGGGATGGGTTCCTTGTGGAACCCAAATCCCCAAAAATTTTTTAGCGTCTATTTGGCATCATTGTCGTCGCTCCAGAAAACGGCGCCACATCGGAAAAAAGGGTGCTCCAGGAAACAGGTGCTTGTTTGGAACCATTTTTTCATAAAAAGTAGTGTTCCAAGCCACGCCTTGGAAATCGGGAAGGCATGGCTTGGAGCAACGCCAAATTTAGCGTTTCCTAGAGCTGCAGCTTGTTGCTGCCAATAGGGATGTGAGGTAGTAGTGATGTGGCCGTGGATAATGGGTACCAATGCTGAAAATGTTTCCTGGAGCATTAAGCATTAGTACCAAACATGAAAAGTTATTGTTGCTCCAAGAAACGTCCTACCTGGCAGCAACGATTCCAAACAAAAAAAAAAGACACTATTTTCTCATAAAATAGTGCTTCCAACCCACACATCAATTGAGAAAACGGTATTGTCTCTGTAGCATTGATGCCAAACATATACTTAAATAACAGTATTTTTAAAAAAATAAATTTACTTAAAATAAATAAAATATTTAAATTATAAATAATATTTTAACATATATATATATATATAATTAGGGTCGGGGGAGGGTGGGGACCTCAATCCTCATCCCCGACCCAATAGGATCCCACTCTCAGCTCTCCCCTTCTCAGCTCTTACCCGATTGGCGACCAGAAGCCCTAACTGGGAGGTGGTTTAAATGTTGAATCTCATCTTCGTTCCGTGCAAACCGTTGTTTATAGCCATCTACCAAACTCAAGATATTCAGTATATAGATGGGAGAAGAGGGTTTGGTTGAAATATATCTTTGATTAAATCGGTATAAGTTGGGCATGAATTTTAGTTCAAAACCTGCACAGAATATAGTTTTGACATTTTTCCACCGTTTCACGAGTTGAAAACTTGATATGTTTGAATTTAAAAACTTTAGGGCTTGTAATGGTGGAGTAACGAACATAATTCCACCCACAAGACATGGGCTTCCAACAACATCACAACAGCGGCAGCGATGGTATTTCTCACAGAGAGAGACCCATGATTCGAAGAACTCACTCCACCAATCCAAAAACCCATCATGAGATTGACCTCCAACTCAACTCCTCAAGATCGGAGAGCCCAAATTGCCCCATTTTGCTTGATGGTGACCTCCCATTTGTGAATCCCAATACTATATATCAAATAATCCTGAGTCACAGTTAGGTCTCATTGGCATTCTATTGTTGCCGCAGATGATGGAGGTGGGGTTTGTAGCTGGAACTTAAAGAAGGGGAGAGAGGAAGAAGAAAATGGGATCCTATTGTGGGTTCGCCGCATAAACTATGGTGAAAGTCTGAGAGATGGGGGAGTGGGTTTCTAACTCAAAATGCCCGCTTAATGAGTTTTAATTTGGAACTTGAAGTGTCAATGTTAACGTTGAATTTGAACTTGGAGCAAACTAGATGACGTGTTCGCATTTTATTGATTGTTGCAACGGCGACCGAATTTATTAGAGTAAATAAGTTATTTATGAAAGATAATGAAGACCAATCAAGGCTTTAATTTTAAATTGATATATTTTTAATGATTTAATTCAAAAATAAACATGAGGATGTGTGATAATGGAGAGGAGATAGGTGTTATAGCCTTATAGGTGTGAAGTTTGTGGTGACTGGTGAGAGGAGATAGGTGTTATAGCCTTATAGCTGTGTGATAAACATACAGCTGTGCATTAGAAACATCTCCTTATGAATGACTGAATGAGATGATACTAGATGTAACAGTTGAATGTAGTGTAAAAGTTTGGTGTGAGGAGGGCTTTTGTAGGAGGAGATATCCCCACAGCCAAACTTTGTATTAGAGATATAGGACTTGGATGGTTCCAAGATTAGAACCAACATCGACATTCAATATAAACTTTAAAATGAATATCAGGCCCAGGTGCCTAAGGGTGTCAACGAACTGGTTTTGATGGATTGGACCAATTCAATCCAAATATTTATTAGATTGGATTGGAGCTGGTCTGTTTATAATAAATTTATATTAGATTAGGTTGGATTAAGCCAATATCTGATCCATTGAAATAAGATAAGAATATAAGTATCAATGGACTTGATTTGGGTTGAAATTAATCTAAATCAAAATGAATTTGAACAAATTAGATGATCCAGACATTGAACTGAATCAGTCTAAAATGGTCCAAAAAATTCATTAGATTAGATTAAACCTAATCCATTTATAATGGACTCACATTAAATTAAATCAGATTGAACCAAATCCATTCCAATAACCATACAAATACAATATTTTCATCATTATTTAATCCTATCAGAACTGAAAGTTGCAATATTTCGTCGCAAGCTTCTTGAAATCATGTGGACCAACAACAAAACTTTCAGCTCATACATACGACTCATAGCCAAACTTTATTCTAATGTTACCACGCACCAACCTCTATGTTAATTTTCTACGACTTCCGTCCTCCTCCCCCTCCACAGCCACCAAATTCGAGTAAGTCATCAATATATAAAGATTGTTCCGGCTTCCGAGATTACATCTGCACAAATTCTTGTAACTGCCCAATAAATTAAATACATCCCGATTTGTATTAAATTCAAAACAAAACAACCCAAAACTTGATTGATCCAACTCAATTTTAGGAATGAATTGGTTTGGTTCTTTATAAAGTTTCATCAACGTGTATATATTTTGTTGATGTAACGGTTATTTTTTATTTAAACAAAAAAAAAAGGATTCTTACTATTCAGTCCACTCTATATTAACTCGGAATTAATGTTAATATACGAAAGTGGAGTGCAGTCTAATTTTCGACTCACGTGGGTGTGGCAGCAAAATAAAAAAAAAAAATCGGCTCGGGAGGGGGGGGGGGGAAGTCGGTGAACGAATCGATGGTTCAGATTAACAAATACAGGACTTTCAGCCTTTCACTGGCAAAACAATCCGAATATGAATATACCAAAAGAATATCCTGATTTAACGGATCCAGGACCCTTGAATAGGTCAAATACAGAACATATATATGTTGACGAACACTTTTTTTTATATGTTAAATAATAAAAAAACAAATCAAATCGATATAGATATGTTTTCCATGTGATATATACGCATGTTGCCCATTTTTTATTTTTTTATTAAATTTTAATTGGTCGGAACGAGGTAGGATCTCCTCACACAAGGCGCTCCACAATGACTACTGGCACATCCCACCGTGACTAACCATTGTAATTTATTATCAAAATTCATGGGTTCTGTTTTCTAAAGCCAAATTCATGTGGATTTTGATTGGTCAAGGTTTTTTCGGTTATCTGGCACATCATATTTGCCTCTCGCTTTAGAATTAAAATTAAGTGAGCATGCATGCTTTTATCTTTTAGTAGTGGGGACACGTGCGGTGTACAAGAAAATATCAAAATTTGAATATTTTTATTTATTATTAATTAATTGATAAATTAATAACCAAAATTTATTGTTTATTAACTAAAAGTATTCAAAGTTATTGTTAATATTTAAAATTTTAATAATTGTATTTTTCATTCACTGTTGATTTAAAAAAAAATAGTTATCGTTAATTTAATATGAACAAATATTTTTAGTAAATTTAATTTTTTTAATCATTTGTAGTAATTTTAATAATAATTATTATTTTCATTCTTTTTAAATGAAAATTTGATTGATTTTAAATAAATAAAGATAATTATAAAAGCTAACATCTTTATTAATTTCACTAATAATTGACAATTATATAGGAATTATAGTGGGACGGGTTTGGGGCAGGGCACCCCATCCTTATCCCCACCCCGTAGTCAAGACACTATACTCCATCCCCGCCCCCACCCCAATGTCAGGTAGGTTCAAGGCAAGGCACCTATTCTCTGTTAGGGATAGGGGATCCACGAATTTCCCTACCTCATCCAGTCATCCTTGGTGTCAAGTGAGTTCAAGGCAAGGCACCCACTCCTCATAAAGGATGGGGAATCCTCAAAATTTTCTCGCTCTATCCCCAGTGTTGGGAGGGTTCAAGGCAAAGCACCCACTCCCGGTCAACCCAATATTCAGTTTGATGACAAAAATGATAAAAAAAGATATAATGAGTATCAACCATATGGCAAAATTCTAAAATTACACTAAATTGTCTTTAATTTTCAAAAATGTAATTTTATGAAAATTTATTAAATTTGTGTAATTTTGAAATTTTATTCAAATGTATTTTTAAATTGTTACTAAATAATTTATTTCTTTCTAAACGGTTCACTTACAGAATTATACTATTTTATCTTATATTTTCTAATATAAACTAATCAATAATTTCCTTTTTCCAATATTATACTAATTTATATTAATAATTTGTGTAATTATTGCTTCAAATTATAGTTTTCCCTTTCTCATGCTCATTTATCTTTAATAACTTCCAATAATTTACAATGAAAATTACATAATTTTTAATAGTTTTTCAAAATCTATCAAATGTAATAAATTTTCCTAAAATTTTAAAAATATTCCAATAATTTTCAATAATTATTTAATATATTCATATATTATTGAATTAAATATTTATTTTTATTAGGTAGTTTACTAACAAAGTTACACTAATTTGTCTTTTATTTTCCAATATAAATTAATTAGTAATTTCATTTTCCAATAATATAATATTTTACTCCCCTATATTCATTTAGCTAACAATAGAATAATTATAATTTTATACTTTTTGATAATTGTTAAATATAATTCTAAATTTTATAGCAATTAGTTAAGGAGTTTTCAATTTTTATAAAATGTTGTTAATTAATATGAATATAATAGTAGTATTTACCCAAAATATATACTTTAGAAAGTCATGATGAGTTAATTAATAGCAATATTTATTAACTTTTGGTAATTTACTAACCGTACTAATAAGAATATTTATTTTTTGATAATTTACTAACCGTATTTATTAACTTTTGGTAATAACACTATTTAATACTCATTGAATATGGGTTGGATTAAATATTAGTTGTATTTAACTATTTATTAATTAATATGAATATTTTAAATGAGAGAGAGTGGATATAGATTGTGGGGATAGATTTTAGGAAATGATTGGTGAGTGGGGTAACATGATACATTTATAATAGCTTAGAGGAGATATCTTAGGAGAGAGATTCTAGGAATATTTTTGACTAGTTGGGTTGGGAATGGTGGCATGGCTTAATGGAAGTGGTGGGAAGGGGAGAGGATAGAGAGTCAAGGAGAATGTAGGGTGGGGGTGGGCCATCTTGCTATATATACATACTAGTAGGGACCCATGCGATGCATGGGCTTTGTTAAGAGAAAATTGGAAATACATAAGAGTATATAATTGTTTTATATTTTAACTTTTTAAAAACCAATCTCATTGAAATCGACTTGAGTTGGTCGGTTTTCTAGTATTTCCGGTCGGTTTAGCAATTTTCCAATATGACCAAGTTAGGTTAGTTTCGGTTTGCCATTTGTTAACAAACAAAAACTGGATCGCCCTGACCATAAATATAATAATATTTTATATTATAAATATATTTTTTTAATACCGAAAAGTGGAAAAATTCTCATATTTCTTAGTCTAGAATATTTTTATATCATAAATTTATTTTTAATAATACCACTATAATTTACTTTTTAATGTTAAGTTTTTATTGCATGAACAACATTTAAATTGAATAACTCGTAAAGTTATAATTTATATTTTTTTACTACATAATTTCAGGACGAATTTTGTAAAAATATAGAACTTTTAATAATATGAATATTATTAAATCTATTATATTTATTTTTTATGTTTTAAAAAACTATTTTAAAGTTACTACATAATTTCGTTATAATATTTAAATAATTCTAGTTTTTTTTAATCCAAATTTTCTTTAGATGTAGATAAAAAGTGTGGGAGAGGAAAGGATAAATAGGAATTAGAGATAGTTTAGAAGAGAATCTCTGTAATAGATTAGAGATAACTTAAGAGATAAATAGGAGTGAGAGATAATATATAAGCTAAATAGGAATTAGAGGAAATTTAGGAGAAAGTGGGGACACTTGTCTAAACATTAGAAAAGTAAATCCACTCTTATTATGGTTGTTAGGAATAGTTAAGGCTATTTTATTTTTTTTATTGATTTAATGGATAATTATGTGGAATTAAAAAATAAAAAAACAAATAGACAGAAAATTAGGAAAGGATTTGAAGCAAGAAGAGGCATAATAACATGAACTGTCTTGCTATATATAGATAGATGGTTGGTGTATGTATGGCTTAAAAAATTGGTTAGGAGCCCTGCCGGGCATAAATCCTATCTCTGTACCATAAAAAAACTCATCAATTAATCCGCAACGGATGAATCTCCTGACCATCATAGTGTATGATATTAGAAACAGCGTGTAGCATATTGGCATCATTCACGGGAGTAATGGTCACTTGTTAAAACAAGATCGTTTCAGTGTTGAAGGTAATTCCGATGTTGTATATGGTTCACTGTACATGCAAAATGGAGGAATAAAGAAGAGCCAACTTTCTTTAACTAATATGGTGATAAATATATGATGTTTGTGGTGCCTTATCTCCAATTGCCATATTTGCTATTTATGTCTTTTATGTATTTGTAGATGCAGTTTTGTCAGATTCATGTGGACACAAATCGGGTCAACCACTTAGAGTATCTGGTTCAACCTTTCAACTGGTTCAAATAGTAATATTAATAAATACTTGTTAGATATCTTTTAAATCTCTCTCTCTTTTCCTCAAAATAGGCTCAAGATGATATATGGCATTGCAGGTTCTAACGCACCCCTATTATCACGTATTGACCAAGTCAACGTATATATATACTTAGCTAAAGTTAAAAAAAAAACAAGGAGAGTGATTTTTTGCAATAGACAAAATCGATTTAGATCAGTATAAATCCATACTCACACCATTCGACCAGCCTCTTTCAATTTTCAATCTTGTTTTATATTAGGAATATCTTCTTATGAAATAAAGCATATAAGCAGGAAGATATTAATGGGACTTGCACTGACTGAAGTGGAATTCCAACCGATGATGGTGGGTCTGGAGTCATTTAGATAAACACGTGGAAGAAGATAAGAGCATAGTCAGTCTCTCATCGTAAGTCGTGGCACAGCAGCAGCTCTAACTCAGAATTGCCATGTCATCGAGTGATGACACAGACACACACAGGAGGATTAAATGAGGGAATCTTTGTCTGACTGCAAAAATAAAGGCAGGCAGGGATGCGTATAAATGTCCACAGTTTCCGTTCTTTAATGAACGCCCAACACCCCAAATTCCACATTTACTCTTTTCAACTAACAAAAAAAACGCACCAATGACATAGATTTGCTACCAACATATTAATAAATCACCAATTCACCATTCACCAAGAAAAATGATAAAATAAATCTCAATGAAAGCCCGAAATTAAGGGGGCAAGGTTGACTCCATCCACTGATTCACAGAATTCAATTCTCCTCCCACAAGGGGCCGCCGCCCCGCAGCACATCCCAGCCGTATATTAAGAATATTTTCCAAATTCTAATAATAATATTATCAAATTATCGGGAGATGTTTCCGATACACAGCGAGGATGTGCTGTGGGGCATTGTGGGGAGGAGATGTGATCTCTGATCCACACTACGTTAATGTAAGAAGACCGTGCAAAAAGGCTATCATCTTTTCTCTCTTTTTTGTTAAAATGAACAAATATAAACAGAAATAGGAGTAGCCTTTGGGCAACCGGCAAAGAAAAGTAAATTCGACTAATAAGTACCTACGATATAGCATAATTATCGAGAGAGAGAGAGAGAGAGAGAGAGAGAGCAGAAAAGTTGGTGCAGAGAGCAGTTTGGTTCAATCTATTGTAGCAAACAGCAGTTATGACATAAACCCGACGTTCACGGATCTGGTCTACTGGATTCCAAAACCGGTTATTGATTAGACGGTTCCCAACCGTATTGCATAACTGGACCAATGAAGTGGATGATAACTTGATAAAGTTTACAGTTTTGCAATGGGCAGACGGCAGGAGGGGGGAAATTGAAACTGAAAAGCAATATTTATTTAATTTTCACTTATTCATCACACGATAGAACTCACGTCGTTCCTGTTAAGTGATGAGCTCAGTTGCTCGACGGCCCCGGCCCAGATTGGAAGGATATGGAATGTTAGACTCGAGTAGTTAAAACCCTAGCTAGTTTAGAAATGAATAGATTATTTAATCGATGGAATTGATCTATCAAGCATTAATGGAAGCAAGGTAAAGGGAAAGCTACCATTGCTAGCTCAGGCGACTTTCTCACCACCGAATCAGAATAAGCTGGACGATGAATTGGTGAAACCCATCAGTTATTCCAATCCATTGATCAAGGAGAGACAGCATACTGTGAGATCATGTAATATGAATTATGTAGCTCAAGTAGCTAGAAATAATTAAGCGAGCTGCGAGCAAACATATATAGAAACCACAGTTGCTCAAACCCAAAGTTAAATTAATTAGCGCAGGGGGTTGTGTGTATAAATGAAGCGCAGATTGATCAATATATGGATGCATGGTGGCATCAAATAAAAGCTGCATATTGACGTGCTATCACGATGTGCATGGCTTTGAAATTGAATATAAGGATATACAAACCTTGTAATCGGCCGGTTAGTCAGTCTGTTCTCTGTTGCGGCCGGCCGGGGAGATGGTAGTGGTTGGACTTGGACATGATGAGAAATATGGGGAGATGAAAAGAGTACTGAGATATTGGCACGGCTCAATCAAAACTGCACCTCTGAAGGCGGGCGAGATGTTTGTCTGAATGAACCGGGCCAACATCACAGTAACTATTTCAATATCATAACCATTAACCAGCAGCTTCTCTCTCTGATGAGTACGAGTACTCTCTTAATTTTTTTTTTCTTGAATCCTTCACTGTGATGGTCCTTTGTTACAAGAAACCCAAAAGCAGCAGCAGGGCGAAAAGATCAACAGAAGAGATAAAGGTGGAACAGGAAAAACGAGAGAGAGAGAGAGGGAAACGTGTTTGAAGGAAGGGAGTAGTGAGAAGAGATGGGAATGTCTTGGTTGAATTTATGAAGGTTGAGGGCGTGCAACAGCATTTAATCCCTCGACTACCAGATCAGAAAAACGGACCAGAGCATTAATAAGGAATCCCGGCCGGTGATACTCTCTCTCTCCCCCCTACCAAACCAGAAAAAGCAGATCACAACATTAATAAGGAACCGCTCCATAGAATCCCCTTGACCCTCTCGAGTCTCGACTAGACAAAACCAGCAGAAAGACGGACCAAGCCATTAATAGGAAACCACCCCGTAATCTTCTTCTCTCTCTCTCTATATATATATATGCACATGCATATTGATTATTGAAGATCTAGTACCATACATATATATAGAAGGCCAATCACGTCAAACTAACAATCTAGGAATTATCTGCTATGGTTAATTATATTTCTCATTTTCAATACACAATAACTTGATTGTTTAATTAATTTCATTACATGATTAATGATGAATCTGATATTTACAAAACATAGAGGCTGAGGACAGCTAACACCCTTCTGACTTCTGAGTTCTGAGGAGGTAGCCAATCGTAATTTTCATCTCTCTTTCTTAATTTTCTTTGGTTTCTTAATTTCTTTTCGACAAAGGGAAAAAAAGGACTCTTCTTTTTTTTTTTTTTTTCTCTTGCCTTTCCGTGGTCCATGACTCCATGTAAGAGAGTAATAAAGGAGAACATATCAACAATAAATACGTTGTCTGGGTCACGAAGACCTCGTTCTTGTAATTGACAGCCTTGTGTACGTCTATGCTTTAATTGGGCATGGTTTAGTAGTAATTCTCAAAAATTGAAATAGGGTTTTATTCTGAGAAATGAATTCATTAGTAGTCATTAGATATATAGACATGCCCTAAATCACCAAAGTCTTAATTAAAAGCGGTGTCCCCAACACCACCACACTTTGCAAATTTACTGGTCGTGCCAGGGAAAGTATGACTGACGGGGAGACACAGACAAGTAGGTGGCTCAGGCAGTCGACTGTGACTTGAGAAAAAGGCTTTTAAATTTCATGCCTGCAGCCCAAAATGGCCGTGAACGGGAAGCCTCGGGTCTTCTTGGCTTTCAAGAAAAAAAAAAAAAAAAAAAAATATATATATATATATATATATATATATATATATAAGTGGTTATAAATAAGAAAGCAGTACGTGGTCTCCAACTTTTAACTGTCACACTCTTTCAAGTTTTCAACCGCCGGGGTTTGGGATTTGGGTATTTGAGAGTGTTTTGACCTAAAGAGTTTTCATCCAAATTTCAAGTCATATTTCTGCCTGTTTTACGGCCAAAACATGGAAACGGACACGGCTTTATGTAAAAAGAAAAAGAAATTCCCCACAGCAGCAGGCAGCGGCAATTCATTCAGATTTCAGCATCGTAAAGACATGAATGGATAATAATAGCATCTCCCTTTTGCTCAATATTGCCATGGCAACGGGGATGTCTTTTATAGCTTATGTCATGACAATCTAAGGCATGGGGATGGGATATTATCATAACCGGACCGCTAACCCTAGCCTGCTTATCTCTGTTGGCATTTCATAGCCTAAGCTCAACCCTAACATGATTAGTAGTGACAAACCAAACCCACCCCTATTGGAGGGTAGGATGGGACATCAGCATCGATCTTACCTCACAGCCAACCTGCTCCATTGACAATCCTTGATGTTGCCAAGCCCAAATCTCATACTCAACCACACAGCTTGGTGGTAAATTGCCGGGGCTGCTCTAGATTCAACCCTTTTTTTAGTAGAACGGCTTACTTAAAAGAAAAAGTAGTAGGCCCGCTTCAACTTGACCACTGAACAAGGCGGCGAGAGACTGGGCCATCTTACTACTGCTTACTGCCATCCCATGCTTGCAGCTTTAGGCTCCCATAAATGGAACGTATTTAGGGAGGCCACCTCAGCACCTAAGGTGGGTTTGCTGATGTGTCATTTGTTTTTATTTTCAAAAATTAAACTAACCATGCTCTACAACTCCCCCCAACTCTCATTAAACCACACAAGTTTGTAGGGTTAGGAAATCTATAATAAAAGACATTTTAATTATTAATAATAATAAATTTAATGTTTTTATGTTATTTTATAATTTATATATATGTAGTAACATTTTGGTAAAAGCTGAGCCCTAGCCCGGCCCATGAAGTGAGCTCAATACTCTTTCTAGTGGTCACAATAAATCTCTCTTAGAATTAAGGTCGCCTTTGGATAAGCTTTTTAGTACCTGTGCTTTTAAAGCCTAAAAACAAGATACCAAATAAAGCTTAAAAAAGTACAAGGCCCCAAATTTAGGCTTTGTGCTTTGAGCCTTAAAAGTATTTTGGCTTTAGATTGTTATGTTTTTAATTCATTTTTATTTTCTACAGACCAAACTCAAAAGCAAATCCAAATAGAGTCTTGATTATTAAAACTTCTAATGGACAATCTTAAGGGCTGCTTGATAATGCTAAAACAGGACATCGATCAATTGTTGAAGTTCTCTTTCCCCTCCTCTGTTTAAGTTCTCCCATTCAATGATCAACTGTAATCGGATGACTACTTATTTGGTTCATAACTCTTTTTCTCCTTTTCTTTTTTTAATACTTAGCAAAAATGGGTAAAATGATGATAATTTTACCATTTTAAAATTATTTAATAGCATTTGATGTCACATAACGAGTTGACTAACGCTTACAAACTACTGCTACATAAATCTGCTAGTACCTCACATCAACACATGGCCACTCCTAATCTCTCTTGGCAAATCTTATGGAAGCTGAACATACCATCACCTCGTATCCACATTTTTCTTTGGCGATGTAATGTTGGAGCCCTACCTGTTTAAAAAGCAATTCAAAAGTGTTTGCACTTTGCACTTTGCAGTCTATAGATCCCACATGCGTTATCTGTGGTTGCGAAGATGAGAGTGTTGAACATTTGCTCTTTTCATGCCCAGCGGCCCAAAAAAATTGGTTTGCCTCTAACCTGGGATTAATAACTGCAAAGCATGACAATTGGAGCTTTCCACTTTGGATTGAATGGTGTATAACTTGGAACTTGATGGGTTGCTACTTTTGATCATAGGCGTGTTATTCAAGGGACCCGGGCTCTATAGTTTATACAATTCCTACCTCAATCTCTTCATTACACAATTTGCCACCGCTTTCAGTTACAAATGCCCCTCCTATCCTTGTTTGTTGTAGCAAGCCCACCCTATGGAAAAATTAAAATAAACGTGGATGCAAGTTTTAAAGATCATCAGTGTGGAATTGGCTGTACTGTTCAGGACCATAATGGAAATTTCTTGTTTGGTCGACCCTCTCGTATCGAAGCGTCTTCCCCCCTTGTTGCTGAGGCACAAGCCTTCCATGCTGGTGCTAAGGATCTACACTTGCCGCATGTCATTTTGGAGGGAGATTCTCAAGTTTTAGTAAACGTCCTATTGGGTTGTTGTCCAAACCCACATTGGAATGTTGTAGTTGAGTGTAGGGCTGTGATTTCTTCCTCACATTCTTACTTCTTACTGCCTTAGGGCTTGTAATTCAGCGGCTGAGCTTTTGGCCAAATATGGTGCGTCTAGCTTAAAAAATATTGTTGAATGGATTTGCCTACGGGCTTAAAAAATATTTAAAGATAAAAAAAAAATAGACTGACAATAGAAACCCTCATAATTTGAAATTTCAGACTACTGTAGAGACACGTTATGATACATCTCACCTAATGTGAAGGAAAAGGGAAAATTAGTGATCGGTTCAATCAAAGCCCTCCACGTCAGAATATTATTATAAATAAATTCTTCAACACATCACAACTGTCCATTTCGAAATTAGGATGAGATTTCAAGGTTATTGCAAAAATTTGGCCTGCTTCTATTGATACACCTCACCTCATGTGAAACCCAATTCATGCTATTTTTTTTTTTTTTTTTGTTTAAACAATTCAGGCTAGAAAACCTAAATTCCAGCACGACGCTCGAAGCTTTGAGTTCACATCTACGCCACACAATGTCCTACAGTATATTCTTGCTGTGTATTGAAAATATCTCTCAATGATAATACCATTATTGCGAAATATGCTGTAGAACGTTGTGGGTGCAGATCTGAATTCCAGAGAGCTTTTAACCATAAATTAAAAAATTTCATATCACTGGAAAATGTTTCGAATATATGGCGGGATGTGTTGTAGAACCTTGTGGGGCGCCCGTTGTAGGTGCAGATCTGAACTCCAGAGAACTTTTTTACCCATAAATTAGAAAATTTCCGATGGCTCTCCTTATCATCTCAAACATGAATCGCCCCTAACTGTTGGACTTGACTCTAACCAGTTAAATTTTGACACGTGGGATCCATAGAATACATCTGATAATAACCATTCAAAGAATTGAAGGAGTAAGAACGAAAAAAACGCCGAGCTTCCAATAAAAAAGACATGTACAAAGAAGGAGGGAGGGAGGGAGGGAGGGAGGGGAAGGAGGTGGGTGAGAGTTGAGACAGAAAACTTTCGGCTTCGGGAGTAACAGGAGGTGACCCGAGAACTTGAAGAGCATGGACACTAAGGTGATGGGTCAATCAGCCTCACGTCTACCGAAGGAGACAAAAAAATTGGATTATTCTTGGGCCAAGAACCGTAGATGGTTGGCGTTAATAAAGGAACAACGGTCCAGATTTTACATCATGAGAAAATGCGTGGTAATGCTTCTCCGCAGCGATAAGTACGACAAGTATTAACTTGTTTCATGTTTTATCTCTCACTCACTTTTTTCCTCTGAATTCGGATTTGATCCTCACAAAACCATATAACCGTCCTCACACCGTCTTCACAGCTTTTGTAACATCTCCATGCTTTTTTTTGTTCGTAGAGAGATATTTGTAATGAACGGCTGCAATATGCTATGAGGACGGTTTAGGATCAAATCCGATTTTTTCTCTCTCTCTCCTTCATCTCTTTTCTCTCTTGTATGTTTTTAATAATAATAATACATATTCATTTTTTATCTATATACTTTTTATTTTTTCCGTTATTTGAAGAAGGATTGAATTGTATGATCTCGTATTTCTACGTCGGCATGAAGTTTAATATTTTGGGTGGATAGGGGAAGGGCGGAGGGAGCTGAAAGCCTGAAACCAATTGGGGCTTCAACTTCTTACAAAAATATAATGAGGTTAAATTGCTGAAACCTCCTCTAAGGTTTTTGGCCTTTGCTGAAACTTTCACTGAAATTTTGTAATTGTTTGTCATCATTTCCTAGGAATTTTTTGATATGGTTGCAATTAAATAGATTCTGTGGTCAGAATCCTTTAACAATAGGCATAAAAATGTCTAAAATACCCATACAGTTACTATTGAGGCTGGTTTTTATAGGAAAAAAACAATGCAAACTTTGTAAACAATAAGAAAAAGAGAATTTAAAATTATAGCTTTACCATCGTGGAGGAATTGACATGAAGGGCGGATTTGAATTTGGGGTAGCTATAAATATAAAGAGAAATTTTGGAAGATAAATATTTTAGTCAAAAGTAACTTGCATGGGTGTTTTGAACAATTTTGTTCCTCTTCTTAGAAGATTCAAGCAAAAGGGGTCTAATTGCAATTATGTCAGAAAGTCCAAAGGAGGTTATTGTAATTACCAAACTTTAGGGAAAGTTTCAACAATGGTAAGAAACTTCAGGGGAGGTTTCAACAATTTACTATAGCTTCAATTAAACCCAAGGTTCAAAATATCGACATGTATCAAACCCGTATCGGCCGATACATATCATTCTAAGACCCCTCCGATATGCCCCTACAGTGGGTGTATTGGAAGTTTGATCGGTTCAGGTGGTAGAGGAGATCTAAATTGGCCCTCCTAAACCAGTTGCAAAAAAAAAGTAAAAAAAAAAAAAAACCAAAATGTGTATCGATTCACCCAATATGCCCCTACCTACGTACCGGACATATTCGATATTTTAAAATTTGATTAAACCTAAACATAAATACATTAAGCCAATTACTCAAACAATCATAAGAATGAATATGTTATATGCGAGTGATTGTTTTCCCCTTCTTCTTTATATTCTTCTTCTTCTTCTCTCCCTCAGCGGATCACAATCCAACTAACAACCTTCCTCATTATTGTCCAATTATTATTATTATTATTATTATTATTATTATTATTATTATTATTATTTCCCTAAATTTATCCAAGGGGTGACCATCTTAACATATTTTTAACCATTCTCAAAATTAGGATAAAAAGAAAAAAGGGAGGACATAGCACTCCTTGCCCCAAAAGCCATTGAACAAAAAAAAAAAAACCTCTCCCTGAATCATTCAGCCCAATCCAACAAAACAAAATAAAACAAAAAAAGAAATACATTAATTAATTCTAAAGCCTTATTGTGTACTATTAGTTGGCTATTTTTAAACTAACGGACAAATGGGCTAAATGAATTAGAATGGATTGAAATCATCAAATAATAACCTGTTATAACAATACGATCTGGATTTTCTGCCCACAAATCTCTACCCACACTCATACCCGCCTTGAATTGAAGTTGCAGCAACACATCACCATATTGTATTTGTGGGATGTGTCGCTGCAATTTACTGTAGGTAGAGAAAATAAATAAAAAAATCTGGGTTGATAACAATTACCATTCAGATCTACTATTCACAGGAATCCTAAACACCTACTTACAAAAACACTATAACCGTACATTGAGAACATCTCTCCGTATGAATGATAATATGCAAATATGTGAAATGTTCTCAATGTGATTGAAATAATGTATGGATAGGAAATCCGAACTGAATTATCCCATGGATGCAGAGACTATTTCTTTCTTTCTGCTGGGCCGGACTGAAATAATCACTCCTCAAATAATAGCAGACGCAGAACAATTGAGGTGAGATAAACCCTCCAAGCAATACAACTTTCGTCTTCCCTGTCGTTCATCATGCTCCCTTTGCGAGAAAAACGTCAACATTGTGGGCCACGGCCCACCAACCCAGTAATCTCTAGATTTTGTACTGGGCAATTATGATTAACCTAATAGGAGCTTGGATCCTTAGATGGCCTGGATTTTTTTTTTTTTTTTTGTTCTTATGAAAATAATGGCCTGGAAATTTAAACCATAGAAAGGTCTTTCTCTTGTATCGTCATGAATTGAAGAATCTCTACCGTATCTAACTTCATAGTTCTTTTGGATCGTTAGAAGCAAGCCATCTGACAAATAATCATATGATATCAGAAATGCATAGACGACTAAATTCTTCGATATGACTTTTTTTTTTCGAAATCATGTTCTTCGTTCAACATTTTTTTCGAAATGAAAAAAAAAAGATTTTTCTTAAATTCTTGGTCTGAAGATTATTCATTTGGTGATTGATATTATGTATAAATAGGGACGATTTAATATCTATACTGCAAAATTTATCTTTGTTTTATAAATCATTATATTGATAGTTTCAAAAATATGGATTGTTTTTATAAATAAGACTTACGTCTTTGCTTGTCATTTGACAAATAGAGTCCGGATCTCTTGGATCTCCTGCCGAGAAGAACTCTATTCGCGTCTATCTAATCAAGTTTCCACATCAAGTTTTTAAATATTGATAGAGGCCGATACGCCGTATGGCCTATATGGTGTTTATTTTTATGTTTTATTTATTTACTAGCAAGAACGGGTGGGATGCACGGTAAAATATGATAGATTTAATAATTTTATTTTTTATATAATATTGATTTATAAAAAATAATTATTGTTAATTGAATATGAATAAATATTTTTTTAATAAATTTAGTTTTATTAATAATTTGTACTAATTTTAATAAGTTTTGTTCTTTTTATTATTTTTAAATGAAATTTTGATTAATTTAAAACTAAATGAAAATAATTATAAAAGCTAACATTTTTATTAACTCCACTAATAATTAGCAATTGTATAGGAATGACAATGGGGTGGGTTCAGGGTAGGTCGGGCACCCCATCCCTTCCCATGCCCCATTGTCAAGACACTCTACCCCATTCTTGCACCGTCTCTAGTGACGCGCGAGCTCAGAGCAAAGCAACCACTCCTCAATGTTGGGCGAGTTCAGGGGAAAGGCATCCCACACCTCATCAACCTCGGATTTCCCTACCCTGTTTTCAGCATTCGGTAGGTGTCTCGGCAGTGCCTCCCTCTTCTAGGATAATTTGGGGGGTCGGTTCGGTATGGCCCACGGCTCAAGCCCGCATGAGCCCATGTCGTGCCATGGGTCGGGCTGGTCCATGGGCCAGGCCATGCCACACACCTAGCCAAACTCAAGGCAAGGCACCCACTCCTTGTCCATGGTTTTTAAAATTGGACTAGATAGAGAACCGTTCTTGGGTCGAACAGTCTATCTGTCGAATGGATGATCCGTTCTAACAAAAAATAAAAATTAAAAATTAAAAAAACAAAAAAAGGCAAAAAACTATTGTTCGGGTTGACGGTTCAATCGCTCATGTCAGCGATTCGCTAACCAAATAAATGGTTTTTGGACAAAAAACAGTTTTGAGGTGAAACGGTGTCCAGTTCCCAATTTTTTGGTCTAACCATCTGGTTTGATCAAGTTTTGAAAACACTGTCCCTGTCAACCCAAGTTTTGAGTATCAACCACATGGTAAATTTCTAAAAGTACACTATTGTCTTTAATATTAAAAATATAATTTTATGAAAATTTTGGAAAATTTATTGTACTTGTGTAATTTTGAAAATTTATTCAAGTTTATTTAAATTTTTATTAAATAATTTATTTTCTTTTTAAATGGGTTACTTACAGAATTATACTAATTTACCTTATAATTTCTAATATAAACTAACTAATAATTTCCTTTTTATAATATTATACTAATTTATCTTAATAATTTGTGTAATTATTTGTTCAAATTATAGTTTTCCATTTCCCATAGTCATTTATCTTTAATAATTTTCAATAATTATTTAATGCATTTTAATAAACTTTCAAATACTTTATATCTTTTAATTTCGAAAATGTTATTTTACAAAAATGCAGTTTTATGAAAATTTTATTACATTTGTGTAACTATGGGGATTTATTGAAAAATTTTTAATATTTTTTTTTATTTGGTAGTTTACTAACAAAATTACACTAATTTATCTTTTATTTTTCAATATAAATTAATTAATAATTTCATTTTCTAACATTATAATATTTTGTTCCCCCATTTGTATTTGGTTATTAATTATAATAATAACAACAACTAAAATTTTATACTTTTTTATAATTGTTAAATATAATTCTCAATTTTATAGAAATTAGTTAAAGAGTTTTCAATTTATATAAATGTTGTTAATGAGTTAATTAATAACAATATTTATTAATTTTTGGTAATTTACCAACCATATTTATTAACTTTTGGTAATAACACTATTTAATACTCATTGAATATGAGTAGGATTAAATATTAACCATATTTAACTATTTATGAATTAATATGAATATTTTAAATGAGGGAGAGTGGATACAGATTGGGGGGATGCATTTTAGGAATTCATTAGGGAGTGGGGCAACATGATACTTTTCTATTGGTTTAAATGAGATACCTTAGGAGAGAGATTATATGAATATTTTTAGGTAGTTGGGTGACATGGCTTAATGGGAGTGGTGGAAAAGGGAGAGGAGAGAAAGTCAAAGAGAATGCAAGGTGAAGATAATGGAGCAAGGAGAGGCATGGTGACGGGGACTCGTGCTTTTTTAAGCGAAAGTTAAACAATAGAAATACATAAAGGTATATAATTGTTTTATATTTGAACTTTTTAATAAACAATCTGATTAACCAGCCCGAGTTGGTCAGTGAGTCTACACTCATCGCGATTATGTGATGACTTTAAACTTATCGCAAGTCTGCACGGGTCCAAAGCTCATCGCAGTTATGTGAGTTATGGACTCATTACAGGCATTCACATAATATTAGTTTGACACATCTTCTGTTCCGATGGTCTAAGTGACCACCATTTACCTACAATTGTACTGTAATTTTTAAAATTAAATTTAATTTTTAAGTTTATATCTTTTGCACCAACTGACCCAGAATGATACAACTTGAGTGGGTCGGTTTTCACAAAAGATTAGTTTGCTTCAGTTGACCAACTCCCCAACCTCCAACCTGACCAGGTTAATTGGTTGGCCAAATAGCCTACGACATGTCCGAACCAACTTATGAACACTCATACTTTTAGCTAAATTAATAGTCATATCTCCGATAAATAACAATAGTTTAATCTCCAATAATTATTAAAAATTTATGGTGAAAACACACAATTATTGAAAATATATTGATAATGAAAAAATACAATAATTATAAAAATTACAAAAATACAATAAGTACTAAAAATATATTAACCTAGTCAATAAATAATATAATCTCAAATAATAGTTTAATCTCTAATAAATATTAATTAATCAATAAGTTATAACAAAAATACAATAAGTACAAAATAAATTGATACATATTCATTGCAAATGCATTTATCACAAAAAACTATAAATAATTACTGAAATACAATAAATTATATATAATTATATAATAAATACAGATTAAGAGTTAAAATTATTATTAATAAATATTAATATTTTTGAAAGTTATTTTCTTGAATTATTACTTGATATAAGTGAAATTAGTTATTTACAATATTGAGTAAAAATATTAAATTATTATTATTTTCAATATTATGTCATAATTATTTTTCTACTTTTCAGAATGTTTTTAAATTTATTACATAATTTCTTTATTTTAACTATTTAAAATCTAGTTATGTTAAATATTTTATTATTTAAAATATTTAGTTATTTAAATACTTAAATAATATGTAAAATATTTAGATTTTAAAATATTAATTATTTATTGAATGTAATTTTCTATAAAATCATAATATATACTATTATTACATAATTTCATATGTTATAATTATTTTTCTACTTTGATGAAATTTTTTAAATTTATTACATAATTCTGTTATTTTAATTATTTAAAATCTAGTTATGATAAATATTTAAATCTAATATCTTTAATTCCCATTTATCTCCAAAATTATCTCTAATTTAGTAGAGAGTTTCTCTCCTAAATTATCTCTAATTCCTATATATCCTCTCCCCTACTTTTTCTCTATATCTATCTAAAGAAAGTTTGGATTAAAAAATTAAAAACTTATTTAAATATTCTAACAAAATTATATAACAAATTTAAAATATTTATTGAGAACACAAATAATAATTATTAATTTCATTGGTTGTTTAATCTAATCAAGATAAGCAGTGATTACTGTTTTATATTTTTAGAACAAAAGAAAATAAAAAAAAATATAAAAAATGGAGAAAATAGATAAATAGCTTCTCTCCAATGAGAGCTATGCTGACATAGCAGGACCAGTTAACTACCCTCTGAACCATGACCTGACCCGATAATCCCCTGTAAGGGCATATCGGGAAGGCCCCAATACGATACATACAGGCCGATACATAACGATATTTTAAACCTTGATCTACATAATATCACAGCCACACATGAAAACATCTCATCCTCCTACATAATATTATGCACATGGTAGTGTATTGTGGGTAAACGTGGACAGATTTCTTTAGAAAAGGCAAGAGATCTAAAATACTCGTAACCAACAAAACAGTATGCATAAAAGTGATGGCTAATCAGTAGGTATTCATTAAATTTTTTTTTTGGGAGGGGGGCGGTGATTGGTCTTCCATATCATACCTTCCGACATCATAGTTAATGGATTTACTCTTTAAAATCTATGGTTTCACTACTTACTAAAACCTATTTGCATTTTATTAAAACCCCCCTATAATTTGCAAATGGTTTACTCAATCAACTATTTCTCAAGAACCATTTGTTTTCTGTTTGAAAATGGTCACATGGCCACATAAATCAAATAGAAAATGTTTAAGGGCATATGTCCAATGGTTTTTTATTTAAAAAGTACCCTAACACATCAATTGTGTTTGGTTTGAAGGAACCCTTCCTTTTCCCTACCTTTTACTTCAAACCAAACAAAGCCTTCATACATGTCAAGCTTTTAGAGATGAAACCTCCCACTACAACAGAAATTTGATGGATAAGATGTTGAGTGTATGTGGTTGGAGAAGATCATGGTAATTTTCTCCCATGTTATCTATGTTTATAGGTTTAGTTGACTTGCATCGGTAATAAACTAATAACAACCACATTGTGATGCCTCTTATTTTTCTTTTTCTTTTTTTACTAGGGGTAAGAATGATATTTCTGTTTTTATCTTATTTTAGTTAAAATTGTGTGAACAAATGTTAAGGTTAAAATTGTCATTTCTACTTTTGTAAGGCTGATTAACTAAATGACAAGTTTCTTAAAGTATCCCTATGGTTTAGAAAATTGACTCACTCTACCCTTATATTATGTTTGGTTTGAAGGAAAAGATAAGGAAAGGAAGGGAAATGTAGGAAAACCTATAAGAGATTTGTAAAGGTTTCCCTACCTTTCCATTTAGAGGTGTAAAGTGGGCCGTGCCGCGAGCGGCCCATGCAAAGTGCGGGCCATGCCACCCTCCCCGGTGAAAAATTTAGGGGTCGGCCCGGCACGGCCCACGACCCAGGGCTGGCCCGTGGGCCGAGCCTTAGGCCAGGTCGGGTTGTGCATTTGGCCAAAGCTATTTATTTAAAAAAATTGATAAAAAACTTAAAATTTTAATTTTATATGAATTTTGTGTATACAATTTCTTATATATACAATAATTAAATAAATTACTATAATAAAATAAAAAAATATTTATTTTATTAATATATTATTATATAATTATAATTTATATAATATTATATAATATATATGGGCCGTGCTGCGGGCCATGCTGGTCCATGGACCTGAAACCCTAGGCCTAGCACGACCCACATGATCATGCCAGGCTTGGCATGGCCCGTGGGTGGCACAATCCGATTTACACCTCTATTTCCATTCTTTTCCCTTCAAACCAAACACAACCTTATTTTTTACATATTATCTTAAAGTACCTTTAAGTTTTCTAACAATTGTCTAAAACCTCCTTTGCCGAATTGTCGTTAAATTTCTTTCGCACTCTGGTCACATACGATATCATATGAATAATATATATATATATATATATATATTAAATTCCTAAAATACCCTTTATCGACATCTTCTTGAAAGAGATTTTTTATCCCAATTTCTCCTCGGGTACAGATTTCTCAGGGAAAAGCGATACATTACAGTCCATAATAATGCTCTCATGATCGTTGTGCGGGGTAGAGATTTATTGGCAATAAAACCCATTGCTCCGAGCACGGATTGATTAGATGAGAATCATCTCCAGATTTTATTTCGCCTTAGTTAGCTGTAGTTATAGAGAGGGAAGACGGGTTCTTATTACTATTCCATTATCGGGATCCATAGGGACGCCTACCAAAAACTCATGTTGAGCTGATGAGCCACTAGAATAGTTGTTCATCCAACCATCAAGAGATATTGCAATTCTTTGCTTCTGTTCACGCTAATAATTGTATTTCTCTCTTGCTAATAATTGTATAATAAGATCACGTCTGTTGTTTGTGTTAGTGTTAGGTTTGGCACTCAGGCTGGTGAGTGTGAGAGTGAACTGGGACATGGTCATTGACTGACCGACTCTACTCTGATTGAGTTTCACTAAGTTGGTTAACATTACCAGTTTAGTGCCAAATTACTGTAGATGGATAGGATGCGCAGGCAGGGGATACATGCTATATTTTGTTTTAAGAAGACAGATAAATGAATCTGATCTCTGTGTTTGAGTTTGAGAAGAGGGAGCTTTGACTGATGATGAATAGGTGGCAAAGAGGTGGACCAGTTTCGGTGGAGATCGATTTCTGATGCATCTGATGAATAGGTAGCAAAGATGTGATGTATTATGGTACTGTACATCAGTACCGATTCTGTAGGTTTCTTGCTTTGATTCTCCAATCTTTCTTTTCTTGTTGTTGATTTTTTTTTATTTCTTTTCCTTTAGTATTTACATTCGGAAAAAATTGGAAATCAGAGGTTTTTCAACAGTTGGGTATTGTTTTTCTTTTACAAATTTGATGATTAGTGAAGGGCAAATTCAATATATATATTGTTTTCCTTAGTGCTTATCAATGTGTGAATTGTCAAAAAATTTAAGGATATTTTAAGGCAATAGATAAACAGTAAGGGTCATGGTTTTTTAAAACTGAACCAGCGACTGAACTGGTCAGGGTTCCGGTTACCGGTTTGAACAGTTTGACCGTTCGACCCAAACAGCCAGCCCATTCTGACAAAAAATTGAAAAACGGTCAAAACCGTTCGAATGGTTAACCGGCCGGTTCAGCAGTTTGCTGACCAAAAACAACATTTCTGAGGAAAAACAGAACCGGTCATCTCAGTTTTTCCGGTCCAACCATCCAGTCTGGTCCGGTTTTAAAAACCATGATAAAGATAGAGTTAGTTAATTTCTTAAACCATAGGGATACTTTAAGAAATTTGCCCTTAAGTAAATTAGTTGTGAACCATAGGATAATTTGATAAAATAAAAACCATGTGGTAGATTTTAGTAAATCGATAAAACTATATGAGTATTTTAATAAATAACCCTTAAAGTTAAAAATGAGAACAAAATATTCTACAAGTTTTTTTTTCCCTCAAATTTCTCATACACTTCCATTTAACTTGCGACAGGTCATACGCGGAATGGAGGTGAAAAGTTGAGGAAAAAAAGGGGTAGAAAATGAGAACAAAATTTCAAGTCTTCCATGTTGCCATTTAAACAAATCAAAACAAACGTTTTCACTAATATATATATATATGCTACTAAATTATTTTTCATTTTTAACATGTACTTTGTATTTAATAGAAGCAAATGGATCATGGTTTTTAAAATCGGACTGGACTGGACGGTTGGACTGGAAAAATAAAAAACAGTTCTGTTTTATCCTAGAACTATTATTTCCCCCAAACCATTGATTTGGTCAGTAAATTGTTGACCGGCAGTTGAATTATTCGAACCGTTCAATGATTTAGTTGTTTTTTCCTAATTTTTTTTTTTACTTTTTGTCAAAATGAACCGTCTGTTTGATTCGAATGATCAGACCATTCGACCCAGAAACTAGACCCTAATCGGTTTGTTGTCCGATTCGGTTTTAAAAACCCTGGAATGCATATAGGATTATTTCTGCAGACAGATTTAATGTATGAAAAGCATGAAAAGCAAACGGTTAGAGAAAATTTCGAAGTCGGTTTTTTCAAAGAACGATAACATTTTCAATAAGCAAACAAGAGCAGGTTGGATTTTTTAGCTGATTTTCAGCAATCACACATCATATTGAGTAAAGCATAGGTTGAACGACCTGTTATTCGTTTGAAAGGAAGGAAATTTTTGGTGAGATCAATTAAGAAGTAGTCTTATTTGGCATACTCCTGACTTTGAAGAAGGTGGGATAAAAGTCATAAAACCTACCCTCCTATTTTCTCAGCCATTCCGCCAATGTGATTCTTGAGGCCCATGTTTTTTTTTTTATTTTTATTTTATGGGGGGGGGGGGGGTGTTCTCAAGTCAAGTTCATCATCACCAAATATAACATAAAAGTAGTCAGATAACAACCACAAAACAGTTGGGAAATGAAATCCCTGCAGCACCTACCTGTTATTCCTAAATCTTAATGGTAAAAGTAAAATTTCAAAAGATCAGCTTAGTATTAACGTTCTCGCTCGCCTATAGTCTAGCAGTTTTTCTGTTGAATTTGAGGCCTACAAGTGTGCAAGCAGCAGACAGAAAAGGGATTGCCACACTTTTCTGGGTTTATATTAAAAACAAAGAAACAAAAGGAAGACATACATAAAGGGACACAATGGGTTGAAACAGAGGAAAGAGATTGCCAAAATTTGATGGAAAGGCTGGTGTTTTTTCGTTGGAGATGGAGAGTTATTACCTATTTTAAAGATCTGGTGTTAGTGTTTTGTTTCTAAGAACATCTATTCCCGAATATACTCGTAGCAGTTAGCTAATGCTCAATAGGAATGAAAGGAAAAAAGAAAGAAAAAGAAGGATAGGTAATATAAAGGGTAGGTAGCGGTTATCTCAAGCGATCGAATAAAGAGAGGGAGATATATCGGGCTCCATTATTTGCCTTGTCTGCAAGCAACTTCGTTTAGTTGTTAAATTGTTTATTTTTTAGAAGAAAAATATGAAACAGAAGGATGATTCGGACTTAAAAAAAAAAATCTCCCTCCCAAATCCCAATAATGACCAAAAAAAAAAAAGAAAAAAAAGGAGGGCTAACCTACTGTTCTCATGCCACTAGACCTTTAGCACATAGATGATTCACAGGTAGCTCTGTGGATTAATTATATTGTTCAATCGGTTGGACTCGTTAGATGCATGTTTTGTAATCACGGGTTTAGGTAATTGATTAACATACAATTACTATGTGAGCAATCTTTTGGACGGATAATCCCAACTCCCATCTCACCATATTACGTGTAACCTGATACATTGTATCTTAGAATACGATTCTAGTACAAGAGTATATCCTTTTACTAGGAGGAAGAAAATTCCCAGCTCAAAGATAAATAGTTTGGCGCATGCATACTACAAGTCTACAAGACATGGGGATTTGCCGATTTTGGACACCCTCGGCCTCGGCCTTCTTGATCGTCACTTCCGCGTTACATACGCGCCGAGAGGAGAATCTTTGAATTTCGTATGCAGAAGGGGACCCATCTGAATTTCTCTTCAAACAAAATCAAACGACCTCCGTTTCCTCGAATCTGCAAAAGATAAACTAGCCCTTTTACAGCAAACCATAACAATTTCTGTGTTTTGAGTGACTCTGATATAGTTTGCATCTTTTTATTTATTTTTTTCTTCGGGTAAGCGGGTGAATTTGCATGTATCTTTCACCCCGCCTATCCTTTGTGCTGATTCTTTGAGCCCAAAAGCTAACTCAATCATAGATCACCTTTTCTCTTTTCTCCACTAAAAAATGGTGGTGGTGGTGGTGGAAATGGAGATGGAGGTGCCTTATATAGTATTTCTATATATATAAATAGTCGTCGAGGATGACAAAACAATTTCCAAGCGTTCCTTCTTCTTCTTCTTCTTCTTCTTCTCTTACGAATAAAACTATTTACTAGTGCTCTAGCTTAATTGGTTTCCTTCCATGGCCTACGAGCAACTTCGAGCCATGGGGTCGAGCCATAAGAGTCTCCAGGCCGTTTTGGCTGCGCCTGGGGTGAAGGGAAAGAAGGTCACCAGCTTATCAGCCGATGGTCTAACAGATTTCATTCAATCCATGATCTCCAAAAAACAAGAGATGAAAGACCCCTTCTATGTACTAGACTTCGGGGTGGTGGTGAGTCTCATGGACAAATGGAAACGTTCCCTCCCCAACGTCCGCCCCTTCTATGCTGTCAAATGCAATCCTCACCCAGCTTTCCTTGCTGCGCTTGCTGCGCTTGGGGCCAGCTTTGACTGTGCAAGCAGTGCCGAAATCGAGGCTGTCCTAGCACTCGGCGTCTCTGCAGATCGAATTATCTACGCCAATCCTTGTAAGGCCGAGGCCCAGATTAAATATGCAGCCAGCGTCGGAGTCAATCTCACCACTTTCGACTCTCGAGAAGAAATAGATAAGCTACGAAAGTGGCATCCAAAATGCTCGTTATTGCTTCGTCTGAAAGCCCCAGACGACGGGGGTGCTCGTTGTCCATTGGGACCCAAGTATGGTGCATTGCCCGAAGAGGTCACCCCTCTTCTACAAGCTGCTCATGTGGCCCGGCTAACGGTGGCCGGGGTCTCCTTCCACGTAGGCAGCGGGGCTACCCATTCGCGTGCCTACAGCGGTGCAATAGCAGCTGCTAAGGCCGTATTCGACACTGCCGTGGGACTGGGTATGCCACGCATGAGCATCCTCAACGTTGGTGGCGGTTTCACAGCGGGAGTGGGCCCACAATTTGAAGATGCTGCCGCTACCATAAATGCAGCCATAAAGGTCCACTTCCTCGATGAATCCGGTTTGACAGTAATTGCTGAACCGGGTCGGTTCTTCGCTGAGACGACGTTTACACTGGCGACCAACATCATTGGCAAGCGCGTACGTGGGAAGCTGAGAGAGTACTGGATCAACGACGGTATATATGGGTCCATGAACTGTATATTGTACGACCATGCTACCGTGACGGCGACACCGTTAGCCTGTACATCCAATCGTTCCAACCCTACTTGTCGAGGAGGAAAGACGTACACATCGACCGTGTTTGGGCCCACTTGTGATGCGCTGGACACGATTCTCACGGGTCACCAACTGCCGGAACTTCAGGTAAACGATTGGCTTCTGTTTCCCAACATGGGTGCCTACACGGCCTCTGCGGGGTCAAATTTCAACGGCTTCAACACCTCCGCCATCCCCACCCACCTGGCGTTCTCACCTCCAGCTCCATGCTAGACCGGTGTAGATGCTTTTCTCCTCGACTCCAACTCCAACGACGTCGCGGTTGTCAGGTAGCGCTTTCCTCTCTTTTTGTCTCCTCTCTTGTTGGGGGTGGTGGTTAGTTGTTAGTCGTTAGTGGACGGACTGTAACTTTGCACTTTGAAATATATCTTATAATTTCTATCTCAGGTTCCATTCCCTTTTTCTTGGTAGATATACTCATAAATTTGGTTCTCACACCGTCTTCGTAATATTTCAGCGGTACATTTAAAACATCATCCCATCAATGAATAAGATGAGACCAAATCACAATTTTCTTTTGGTATGCAAAAAATGAAAAAAATTCTTGGGTGCATTTCTACTTTGCTGGGTCTTTGATATTTGATGGGATTTTTCTTTTTCATGTCATATTAAAAAATAAATATTTTCTGCGGATGCCGGATGCCATGTATGAGTGCCTGTTTTGACCAAAAAAAATCTAGAAAAAAAAGTTGCACATTGGAATTTGGATGCCTTTAACCATTCATGCCTAAAATGTTGCCATGCAAGGCCCCCCTACCGCTGCAATAAGGTCCAATGCGTTCGTGAGATAATAACCTTTGATTTAATAAGGTCGGATGAGGTAAGTGTTTGAGAGGAGCAATATATATATAGGCACACACTCACCCACCACACAAAAAATAAATAAATAAATAAATAAATAAATAAATGAATAAAATCAATGACATGATATGCCCTGTGTCAGACATATTGTTTGTATCGAGGTTCATGGAAACACTATTTTAAAGGCATTTCAATAAACTTGTGTTTTAAATGTTAAAGATTACTAAAACCAATCCCCTGTTAAAATATCAAAAGAATCTATGATATGGGAAAAACAACTGAGGTTGCAAATAAGGTGTAATTTGTCAAAATTCATGGATGGGTTTCGATTTGAAGGCATTTCAATAAACTTGTGTTTTAAATGTTAAAGATTAATCCCCTGTTAAAATATCAAAAGAATCTATGATATGGGAAAAACAATTGAAGTTGCAAATAAGGTGTAATTTATCAAAATTCATGGATGGGTTTTAATTGGTAAAAACTTTTTCCATATCATATATTTTCTGTACCATAAATTTTCCCAATTGAAATGGTGCAAGATATTGCGAATACAAGGTATTTTATGGCATTAACAGATTCCGATACCTGAAGGGCCCCAATTGAATTAAAATCCTTATTTCCTCATTTCGAAAATATATATTTGTAGAAAAAGTTGTGTGCAATAGTCCACCTTTACGGGAGAATATTGAGAGAATATTTTTTTATGTGGGGATTCTGGGGACACCTAAGGTGAGAAAAATACTACCCATTGTGAGATAATGGCGTAGAAAGCAGTTTCCCCTGCCCTATGATGGAAGCCCAGGCGGCACCATCCCTTGTTCTAGGTTGTGGCGTCGTGCTTAGTGTTTTTACGGTTGTAAGGATGGCCTAAGTAAGGATTTTAAACATAACCTTTGGCTTCCAATTCCAGGGCCAACATTTATGTATCTGAAATGTTCATATATCATGTACAGAACTATTCAACGAGTACCTTCACGGCTTCACCATATCATTGTATGTGGATGGATTTTCTGAACAGAGCGCTGATATCAGATTATCATGTGGCACCTGAGTCCTGAGATGGCAGGCAAATTGCCCAAAAAAGAATTTTTTTTTTGGGATGTAAATGGATCTATCATATTTGAATCAGGTATATCTGAATCCCATCCGATAGAAAATGCATACGATCTGAGTTGGCCCTTGATTAAAATTTGATTTGGATCATTTATCAAATATCCAACAAAGGGTATCCAAATCCAATAAAATAGGATCAGATTTGAATCGGATGGGATCATAATACATTCCTTTTGCACCCTATGTTTGGTTTGAAGGAAAAAAGTAGGGAAAGACAGAAATGAATGTTTTCAACCCAATGTTGACCTATTCTAAATTTCTAACCATCCACTTCTACTAAAACCCATGAATTGGTCAAAAATCATTGACCTGATAAAAAATGTCTGACTCAAGTGGTTGGACCATTCACCCATTCAATCCAGTGATTTCATACTAAATGTGATTTTTTTAGGTAATTTTTCGAGATCTATGCATTGTAGGCACCTCATCCAACTATTTTTGCCACAAAACCCTTTTTCGTCTCAAATCACAAATTTTAGCATATTTATAAATAAAAATAAAAATAATACATAGATTACATGTATAAGTATAAATTATTTATTAATAAAATACATTTTTATATATTTTCTGATGTGACACGGTCTAACCCGTTTGACCCGGATGGCCAAATCAGTGATCCACAACATAAAAAAATAGTTCGATCTCCGGTTCAATTTTTAAAACATTGTTTTTCCACTTTTCCCCTTTGTACAAAAGACCTGCCTCTCTAAGCTACACAGGTCTCCTTACAAGTGTGCAATTATATGGAATATGGATTTGCCAAGCCATTGGAAGGAGATCGGATCTCCTGAAAACACAAACTTTGTAGTCTTAAGCACATAAATCCACCCACACACAAAAAACATTTCCCCATGAATTTAATATACATGCGTGAGAGATATTCACAATGTACATTGGATGAGCGTGGAAATATTCCCCAGTAATTTAGCACTCCTGACAAGACGATAGAACCTTTTTTCTTCCTCGCTCCATAAAAAGGAATTCACCATTGTTTATACATGCATATTCCATGCACTGATGCACATAAGTCAAGAATAAAAGATGTCATGATAATCCAGAATATGGTGCAACGTCCAATGGTCTAATGTCCAATGGCAAAGCTCCAACTTCTAAACCCATGAAGCTAATGTTTTCAACCCATTGTTGACCCGGCTCGCCAGACTGGTCGACCTGTCACCTAACCAGGAATCCAGGTCCATTACCCCCTCAACCACAAAAAATGTGGACCGAGTCACCAGCAAGTGACCTGCTTGAATTGTTGAGAGAGAGAGAGAGAGAGAGTGAAGGTAGAAATTATTAAGAAGAAAAGAAAACAAAAACATACAAAAAGGCCTGGTTCCATAGAGAGAAACCAGGCCCAAAGCGAACGTCAATACCTGGGTCTACGAGATGGCAACACACAAAAACACAAAAAGCAGACCCCAAAAGCTACCCCCAACAACTAGGTCCAACTACAGGCCCTCTACAGAACAAAACACCACAGTTAGTCAGTAACAAACCCGGGTTGAACCATCCCACCTGGTCAACAATAATGGGTTACAAATTAGACCTTTTTTTTAATCAGGAAATATCCTTTATTTTTGAGTAACTTTTATCAAAGTCCTAAAAACCTAAACCCATCCAAGTCTATTTTATCTGCATTCTTTATATATTTTCTGTATTTTTTGTCATTTTCATCATTAATAACAAAAATTCTTATATTATGTCACTCTGTTTAATATGATGAATTTAAAGACAAGGACAATTGATTATTGAAAGATGAAGTAGAAGGTAACTTGATTTTTTGTCATTTCCTCATGTTAGTGCACCAAACTACAAGGACAACTGATTATTGAAAGGCCGTATTCTTTGTCCTTCTTTAATTAGATCTTCTGGACAAAGATAATTGATCAAAGCAAGTAGTTGATCAAGACTCTTCCAAAGGATTTCAGATTGAGAAAAGTAGAAGGAAAGAGGGAGAAGAAGAAGAAGAAGAAAGCAGAAGTACACAAGGGTTTTGAAAAGGAGGGACAGATCGAATGAATCTGCCGCCATCACTCTCTCAATATTTATATATTATGTTCACTATTTGTAGGAAATGGCAGAATTGCCCTTAATGCTTACATGGCAAATAAAACAATAATAAACTGAAATAACAAGCTGTCTAAAATAACTACCAACTAATACTGACATAACTAACAAAGATTGCATGTGCTGTCATACGAACACCGTGGAGACCACAGCCGTGGAGCCTACATCAGTGTTCTCTACACTCCCCCTCAAGTTGGGAATAGATATTTGTCATTCCCAACTTGCATAGGTCTGCCTCTAACCTCTTCCTTGGACCAGCCTTGGTGAGAAGATCTGCAAGCTGCATGTTGGAGGTGATATACAGGAGACACTTCTTGTGATGAGACCCTTTCTCTGACAAAATGTCAATCAACTTCGATATGTTTAGTTCTGTCATACTACATCGGATTGTGAGTTATATTAATAGCCGTCTGATTATCGCAATACAACATCAAGGGCTTCTCATAATCAATACCCAACTCTTCAAGTAGTGATTTCAGCCATAGGATTTCGGCCACTCCATTAGCCATTGATCTGTATTCAGCTTCGGCACTAGAGCGAGAAACAACACTTTGTTTCTTACTCCTCGAAGAGACAAGGTTACCTCCTACAAGGGCACAATATCCAGAGGTAGACCTCCTGTCATCAGCACTCCCAGCCCAATCAGCATCTGTATAGACCTCCACCTTCATGTGATTATTATTCTTGAACAGTATACCTCTACCTGGACATCTCTTCAAGTATGCTAATATTCTCTCAGCTGCAAGAAGATGAGTAGTTCTAAGGGAATGCATGTACTGTCTGACAACACTGACTTGCATAACTGATGTCTGGCCGTGTGAGACAGATATAGGAGCTTTCCAACCAACCACTAGAACATAGCTTTGTCTTCAAGAGGCTCTCCATCCTTTGCACTGATCTTGTGATTCTGTTCAATGGGTGTATCTACAGGCTTGACACCTAACTTTCCAGTTTCCGCCAACAAATCAAGAACATACTTCCTTTGAAAAATAAAGACCCCCCGTTTAGATCTAGCAACCTCAATACCCAAAAAATATCGCAGTGCACCAAGATCTTTCACCTCAAACTCTTGATGGAGCTGTTTGAGGGACTCAATCTCACTATTATTATTCCCTGTCACTACAATATCATCCACATATACAACAAGTAAGGTCAAGGAAGAGTTCACTCTTTTAACGAACAATGTATGATCTGACTGGGCCTGTACATAGCCGAATTTTCCAAGGGCTAGTCTGAATCTATCAAACCAAGCTCTAGGGGACTGCTTTAGTCCATACAATGCCTTCTTCAGTTGGAAAACCTTCTTACCTATCTCTACATCATAAAATCTAGGGGGCAACTGCATGTAGACTTCTTCCTGTAAGTCTCCATTCAGAAAGGCATTTTTAACATCCATTTGGAACAAGGGCCAAGAGTAACTTGCTGCAAGGGCTAATAGAACTCGAATAGTGGTCATCTTGGCTACTGGGGCAAAAGTCTCCAAGTAATCTATACCATAAGTCTGAGTAAATCCTTTTGCAACAAACCGGGCTTTGTACCTTTCAATGGAGCCATCGGCATTATGTTTCACAGTAAATACCCACCTACATCCAACCGGTTTCTTTCCTTTGGGTAGGTGTATTATTTTTCAAAAGGGCATCCATTTCAACTTTCATTGCATCTTTCCACTCAGGAACTGACAAAGCTTCTTGCACTGTTCTGGGGATAGGAATATCAACAATGGAAGTAAGAAAGTACATATAAATAGGAGACAGACAATCATAGGATAGAAACTGGGAAATGCAATGAACTGTGGATGTGGTGCAACGCCATTTCCCTTTACGGACCGCAATAGGGAGGTCAAGGTCATCCAAAGGAAGGGAAGTAGCAACAGTGGAAGGTATCTCAGTGGGTCCTGGACCTAATAAGGGGACTGTAGTACCTGGATCTAGATCCGTAGAAGGAACTGGGGCTAGCCTAGACTGCTGATGACCGAAATCAACCTACCTCCATTGACTGTGATAGACTTTCAACTCCTGATCCCTCTGACAACCCTCACCAATACAACCCTCATCACTTAATAGAATGGGTAAAGGAACCTTAAATGAGTTAACCCCACTCCCACTGCGCTCCCCATGAGAAAAAGACCCAAATTCTCACTACTCTCCCCCTGAGGAGAAGCCCTAGGATAATAGATTACCTCCTCTAGAAGGTGACATCCATAGAAACAAATCTCCTCCCCAAAACAGGATCATAGTAGCATTAACCCTTTTGAGATTGTGCATAACTGAGAAAAATGCATTTGGAGGCCTTAGGGTCAAATTTGGAATAATGAGGTCCAAGTATCTGAACAAAAGCAAGTGTAACCAAAGGTTTTAAGAGGAATAGTAAACAACTCCTCGTCTGGGTATAGAAGGGTAAATGGAGGCTTCATGTCAAGAACCGGTGAGGGAACTTGATTAATGAGATACATTGCCGTAAGGATAGCATCACCCCATAAACGGATAGGCACATTGGAGGTAAACATAATGCTTCTAGCCACCGCCAAAATGTACCTATTCTTCCTCTCGGCAATCCCATTCTGCTGTGGTGTATGAGGACAAGTGCTCTAGTGAATAACCCCATGATCGAGTAGATAAGAGGCCAGTGGCTTGGCAAAGTATTCTTTTGCATGATCAGATCTGAGGATTTTGATTTTGACCCAATAAAAACGGGTATAGTCATCAACAAACAATAGAAAATATCTATACCCCCCATAGAAGGGATGTGATATGGGCCCCAAACATCGGTGTGCACAATATCAAAAGAATTACTACTTTTATTACTCGAGGAATAAGATGTTCTACAATGTTTGGCAAGCTCACAACTCTCACATCTCAAATTTGACATCTCAACAGACTCAAACAAAATAGGAAACAGACTCTGCAAAGACCGAAAAGATAAATGACCTAACCGATTATGCCAGAGCATAACTGGACTCACAGACTGAGAGACAAAAGACTTCTTATCCACAGGCTCTTTCCAATGAGAACTCTCTCCAAGCAGATAGATTCCATTCGTCTCACGGCCAGTCCCAATCACCTTCCTCGTCTCCAAGTCCTGAAAAACACATTAGTCAGGGAAAAAGGTTACTGAACAGTTCTGATGTTTTGTAATACTATTGACTGAAAGCAAATTAGTATCAAGTTTAGGAACATGCAAGACTGAGGATAAGGAGATAGTATCAGATAACTTAATGTCACCCTTGCCAGAAATGGGAACAAGGGAGACATTAGCAATGGATACTTTATCTCTACTAGAAGATAAGTAATAAATAGTGAACAGTGATGGCAAGCTAGTCATATGATCAAATGCACCTGAGTCTATTACCCAACAATGTTCAGTGTTACCTGGAGCTGAAGCATGGTAAGCTGAGGCTACGAGTACCTGAATGAGCAAATGCTGATGTGGCAGGGGCTGATGGTGACTGAGATGACTGAGCTAAATTCCCAACCTCCTATTCTAACTGTATTAGGGCAGCCCGAACAACAGCTAAGGTATCTAGGGGCGTGCCTTTTGTGCCTGATGAGGATGCAAAATCGGTATTCACAACCATACGAGCATTACCCCTTTTATTCCTTAGTTTTGCTGGGACTAAATGACAGTGCAGCTTCCAACATGTATCTTTCGTATGCTTAGATTTCTTACAATGTTCACATACTAGATCCTACTTATCTTTCTTCTTCATGTCCCTTTCTGTATCACCCCTAGATTAAGGTTTAACTACTACTAGAGCTGGGGGGAAGGATTGATGTTGCATCATAACCTTTCTTCTAGTCTCTTCACTATGCACTAGGGAGTAGGCTTGAGATAAGGTCACACTGTCTCCTATCAGTATCTGCTGTCTCACAATGTCATAATCAGAATTCGGGCCAACCAGAAATTCAAACACCCTATTGGTCTCGACTTGCTTTCTATGGGTCTGTGCATCTTTTAGACTTTCCCACTCAAGAGTCTCCAGATGGTCAATTTCATGCCACAGAGATTTCAAGGTAGAGAAATAAACAGAGACTGGTTTCTCTCCTTGTTTGAGGTTATTTACCTCACACTTCAGTTCATAGGCTCTAGCAACATTAAGGGGTTGGGAGTAGGTCTCTTTCATGACATCCCATATTTCCTTGGTTGTCTTTGCCCACAAGTAATTTCGGCTGATATGTGGCTGCATAGAGTTGCACATCCATGTCATAACCAAGTAGTTCTCCTGAACCCACTTGGTATACATTGGGTCATCCTTGGAAGGTTCTTTCACATCTCCCAATAGGTAGCTAAGTTTTCCCCTTCCCCCAATAGCCATCATAGCCGATTGGGCCCATTCCAAGTAATTGGATCCGTCAAATCTCACATTTGTAATCTGAAACGCAATCTCAAACATATTATCAGGACTGTTGTTCCCAAAGACACCTTCCCCCTGATTTTTGAACTCCATTCTTGGTTAAGAATCAGTAATTAAGAACTATTAGGGCTACTGCAATAGAAAACAATACTTAAATAACTGATCACAGTCAGAAATCTGTATGAAATCAGTTTAGATCTTATCTGAAACCAATCGACAGTCAGAATATAATTAGTCCGATAACAGTTCTCACCCCTAAAACAGGCTCGGAAGCCGAAACAGGTCTAGAAACCACTTAGAAAAACAACTTGTAATGCTGAAGCAGAATTAGGGTTTTAATCGTAGGGTTAGGAAAACCTTTGTGAGAACATAAACAGTGCTCAGCCGCACCTTCCAAAGGATTCACAGTCAAGTCCGGCCGTAGGGTTAATGACAAACCCTAAAAAAACTGATCGCCTCTAAGAAAATAAAGGAGAGTTCGGCCGCTCCTCCCAGATAGGTCCAGCCTATCTTGACTGACAGCAATCTCAAGGGAAAAATAAAAACTTACCCAGAAAACTCTGATCGCTACCTTCAATCGTGGCCTGAACCCTAACCTTCTCTGATTCTTCATGATTACCAAAACACTCTCCAAGCCTCTACAAGCCTTTGGGCAACTGCTAAACCTTTCTGGTAACCTCCAAGAATCAGCCAACGAACAGTCCTTTGTAAGCTTCCAGCCCTAGACAGTTCTCATGTGGTCGGTTGGACTAGACACACATGAGAAACCCAAGATAGGCTCAGATACCAAGTGGTCGATCAAGACTACAGTCAGTATTGGATTCCAAAGGATTTCAGATTGAGAAAAGTAGAAGGAAAGAGGGAGAAGAAGAAGAAGAAAGCAGAAGAACACAAGGGTTTTGAAAAGGAGGAACAGATCGAATGAATCTACCGCCGCCACTCTCTCAATATTTATATGTTATGTTCACTAATTGTAGGAAAGGGCAGAATTGCCCTTAATGCTTACATGGCAAATAAAACAATAATAAACTGAAATAACAAGCTGTCTAAAATAACTACCAACTAACACTAACATAACTAACAAAGATTTCATGTGCTGTCATACGAACACCATGGGGACCACAGCCGTGGGGCCCACATCAGTGAATTCTACAAAGCATTTTTACCCAAAAAGTAAAAAAATAAAAAGGCAATAGAACTCAAACAGATCGCATTCATTTAGCAAGAGAAATAAAGAGATGGTTGTGATTAGAAAACCAGATCAGGACTATGCACTTGTTTGTTGTGAATCTTGTGATTATTTATTTACCAAGACATGCACATAAAGATGGTTCATCCCAACAAATTTTAACAGCATAAGTGCATAACAGTTTACATTTTATTTACACCGACAATTTCCCTATTTGTAAGTTAGAGCTGTACATACCATTCTTTTGAAGACATTTTTTCTGTTGCATCATGTTCCACGGGATTATGGTTCCTCTGACTTGAGATTTTCTATTTAAGAGAAAAATACTTGCATTAGAAACACAAGCAATATGTATCTGTAAAACTTGCAGAAGAGTAAATGCTGAAATTGTAGTTTTATGAACCTAAGCAAAATCAATGAACTGCTGAAATCAAAATTCAACCGAGTTGTGACAATAAACTTTCTTTAAACATCCAAACCAAATGTGTGCTTGGCCTTCCAAACTTTTCTTCAAATTTAGTAAGGAGAAATAGGGGGAAAAATGAAAATAGTGAAGTGTACAAGTAAACAGCCACTTAGGTGTTTATACCTTACAAACCACCTAAAGTTCATAGCTTGATGTTCGGAGCTTTAAGAGTTTTTTTTTCTCCACATTGCTGCAGGAATAGTAAGCAACTGTGTCAGTCTAAAGTACATAAAAAAACAACAACAATAATGTAGAAGGAAATTGGTGGCTGTTTTGTTTCCTATACCGGCATCTCTGTACCTTTCTTCTTTAACAGCTAACTTGATACTTTTCACCAGATCAAGTTCCTTGGCCAGTATATCTGGACCATCTGCAGCACTGGAAAGATACATCCAATATTTAGAATGGTGCAGCTAAATTTATTCAAGGTTTTAAAAGGCTGAAGGTGTAGTTGAAGCATGGTGGCCGAAAAAGGTGAGGCATAAGTCTCAAGGGCGTTCTGAGGTGTAAGCCTTGAAAATTAAGAAAAAAAAACAATTGAAGTTTATAAATGATAGAATAACATATGATATATCAAGTTAGAATGATAGACGTTCATAAGCAATATAAACAACTAATCAACTAACAATTATAAACCTTTTTACATTTCAAGTTTCTCAAATTATTCAAATAATCAATCATAATGTTTTAGACTATCAAAATTCTCCATCATCAAAATTGTTTTCGTAAATGAGATACATATAATGAATCATCCATATAATTTATATTAGATTTATGGTTACCCAACAACTTAGAATAAAGGAAACAACTTAGGGATTTGATCTATCTATGCAAAAAAAAAAGTCAATAAAATGAAAATAAATTCATTAGAAAAAGGAATGAGATAAATAACAAACTTGGGACGTTAGATTTAGAATATTAAAAAAAAAAACTCACTTGATTTAACCAATATAAAACTAAGAGTTTGATTGGCCTTTTTTGCATTGAATTGTCCTAAAACACAAAGATAACTTGATTTGCCTTATTGGCTTTTCATTTAACTTTTTTTATTTGGCACATAATTACTAGAGTGCCTCTCATACATTTTGAACTATATAAATACATAAAATTTATTTTTGTTGTATTAAATCATTGGTTCTTGAGACTTACACCTTTTTATGCCTCAAGCTGCATCTCATGCCTTGAGGCTTGAGGTGTACGCCTCTTTCTGACAAGGGCCTTGTGAGGCTTAAGCCTTTTAAAATAATGGCTTTATTTGTATTCTTTACCATCAAGTGGCCTTAAGAATGAGCACATGTAAAACAACTAATTTGTTGGCAACAAGTCGACAAAAAAGTTGAACAACCAAAGAAATCTTCAGCATGGCAAAGTGGTTGGGGCAAAAATGGATCCAAACGTTTTTTTATCTGTAATTGATAAAAAAAAAATAGTTTTGTGAGTATTACAGATTACAGAAAAACAGCAAAAAGAGCAAGCCATTTTCTGCACATCCCAATACATCTTTAGGCCAGTCCCAAACAAGAAAAGATTCCCCATTTACGCTGATTGATAATTAGAAGTAATCAATACCTATGTGAATGAGGTATTCACACTTCTAGCCAAAGATCTTGCACGGTGCATTCCTCCCTCTATTCCCTATTAATGGGGAAATTTTGAACTTAAAATTCCAAATGGTCAGAAACAAACCCCCTTTTTCATTCTATATCATGAGAGTTTGGCAAAAGTTTTGGTGCCGGCTGTCAACCTGACTCACCTTCCTTTATCTGGGCTTGGGACTGGCAGTGTGAGACAAAAATATAATATTGAATTTTTTTTTTCCTTTACATTCTATCAAAAAAAAATAAATAAATAAACCCCTTTTTAGGCAAAACTATAATTATAATATTGAGACTTTAAATAGTCAATAACCTGTTCTAGACACTAATAACAGTT
The DNA here is from genome assembly GCF_056320005.1 of Nelumbo lutea. Lineage (NCBI taxonomy): Eukaryota > Viridiplantae > Streptophyta > Magnoliopsida > Proteales > Nelumbonaceae > Nelumbo > Nelumbo lutea. Next base: position 3,315,744 of record NC_142688.1, read on the forward strand.
GGGTCAGACTAGAATATTTGTACAGGTGGTCAATCCAGAGTATCCCCTAGTTGACGGATAGTTCAGATTGCCCACATCATCTCTCCACATGAAAGAAATATGGTAGGCTGTGTAGGGAAGCTCCCTACTTGGGAACGGGATCTGCTCCTCACACGGGTGCCTCACAGGCACACCCACTTGTACGGGATCTCCCGTGACTAATAACTTATAAGTACGGGAGATGTTCCCAATGCATGATAGGATGTGTCAGTGAGGTCGGTGTGAGGACAGATCCGGTCTCCCCTACTTGACCCAATTAAGGAATATTTTGTACAGGTGGTCAATCCAGAGTATCCCCTAGTTGACGGATAGTTCAGATTGCCCACATCATCTCTCCACATGAAAGAAATATGGTAGGCTGTGTAGGGAAGCTCCCTACTTGGGAACGGGATCTGCTCCTCACACGGGTGCCTCACAGGCACACCCACTTGTACGGGATCTCCCGTGACTAATAACTTATAAGTACGGGAGATGTTCCCAATGCATGATAGGATGTGTCAGTGAGGTCGGTGTGAGGACAGATCCGGTCTCCCCTACTTGACCCAATTAAGGAATATTTTGTACAGGTGGTCAATCCAGAGTATCCCCTAGTTGACGGATAGTTCAGATTGCCCACATCATCTCTCCACATGAAAGAAATATGGTAGGCTGTGTAGGGAAGCTCCCTACTTGGGAACGGGATCTGCTCCTCACACGGGTGCCTCACAGGCACACCCACTTGTACGGGATCTCCCGTGACTAATAACTTATAAGTACGGGAGATGTTCCCAATGCATGATAGGATGTGTCAGTGAGGTCGGTGTGAGGACAGATCCGGTCTCCCCTACTTGACCCAATTAAGGAATATTTTGTACAGGTGGTCAATCCAGAGTATCCCCTAGTTGACGGATAGTTCAGATTGCCCACATCATCTCTCCACATGAAAGAAATATGGTAGGCTGTGTAGGGAAGCTCCCTACTTGGGAACGGGATCTGCTCCTCACACGGGTGCCTCACAGGCACACCCACTTGTACGGGATCTCCCGTGACTAATAACTTATAAGTACGGGAGATGTTCCCAATGCATGATAGGATGTGTCAGTGAGGTCGGTGTGAGGACAGATCCGGTCTCCCCTACTTGACCCAATTAAGGAATATTTTGTACAGGTGGTCAATCCAGAGTATCCCCTAGTTGACGGATAGTTCAGATTGCCCACATCATCTCTCCACATGAAAGAAATATGGTAGGCTGTGTAGGGAAGCTCCCTACTTGGGAACGGGATCTGCTCCTCACACGGGTGCCTCACAGGCACACCCACTTGTACGGGATCTCCCGTGACTAATAACTTATAAGTACGGGAGATGTTCCCAATGCATGATAGGATGTGTCAGTGAGGTCGGTGTGAGGACAGATCCGGTCTCCCCTACTTGACCCAATTAAGGAATATTTTGTCCATATAATTATATAATTATACAAGTATATTTAATTGCATGTCAATTATAAATTATTAAAACTGCAACTTGAATTTCTAAACGATTATTAAATAAAAACTTACACATGATTTTAAAAAATGGTGACAAGATTTTTGAATAACTTCACTGGCTCAAAGTAAAACATAGAAACATATAAGGGATAAGAGCCCTAAATTTTAGCTTTACTGTTTACATGCACTCCTATTGACCCAAAATAGTAACACAAATATCAATATACAAAGGGGATATAATTACTTATTTTTCCATTTTAAAAAACTTCAGCTGCGTTTGGTAAGAGTGCACATGCAGAACAAAGTGAATTTGCACTATCATTCAGTTTTGCAGGCATTTGGTAATAATACGTTTTTCGTACTGAAAAAGAAAGTAATTTTGTTTTTTCAACTGTTTTTGCACTCAAAGCTGGTCGAGATAAAAAAGGTAAGTTCCAACCTTGAGGTTCATGTTTTCACTTTCACGAACAAACATGAGACTGTAAATTTATGACTGCAAAACCGAACCAGCTTACATCCTTCTATTTGAACAAATTTGCATTCACAACAGTGCTTTCACTTTTTTCTCTTCCCAAACACAGCCTCCATTATGTATTTACTTAATTGCTTCCTCTAAAATGTTTGAAAAAAAGTTACCTAATTAAATCAAAGTTAGGAATTACATGATCTATCTGATTTCAGCCATGCAAAGGATGATGCAGCAGGTTCAAACCATTCATCAGGTGGACACTCCAGATTGACCTGGTATCCAATTCCCTAGTGAATATTATGCTCAACTTTGCATTGGTGGTTTCCCCAACACATTTTAGCATCCAAAGTTTTTTTTAATTTTTATTTTAATAGTGTCCAACTTTTTTTTTGATGAATTAACAGTGTCCAACTATGATACCAAAAAAGCATGATAATAGTATGAGTTTATAAGAATTGCACACAAGTCTTCTGAGGTTTGGTCATTTTGGCTGCTATGTCATTCATGTGATGCAGAGAAATGCTCTTGCTACTATTTAGACTGGACTTAATTTATAAAGTGCTTTTATCACATATTTACACAACCATATAGGCAAGGCCACCTTTTACACACCTTGTAGCACAGTAGCAGTGCCTCACATTGAACATGTATCTATTTTATAAGTGGAAGGGAAAAAAACTATAAAAGGAAGATACAATGGAGTCCTTACACCTTGACAACACAAATCTAATATTAAAACAAAGCCCTCAGACAAGTGGCATCTTATTTTTCAAGAAAGAGAAACTCATAGTGGTTATTCCCACTCTCAAAGAAAAGCTTCCTTACTCACACATGTGCCTACCCACTCAAATGGTAATTACCTCCACTGAAAAGAAAAACTCATTTTAAATGATGTAGGGTCCAATAAAATGGGTTATTATTTAGAAATAAAACTTGATTTAATCTATTAAATAAAATAACAAATGTCACCATAAAAAAATCAAATAAAATAATGGCCTATATTTACAACATAAAAAGGGTGTCAAATAAAATTTGTTAGAATACAAAAATAGAAAGAAAAAAAAAACAGAATACTGACCTTGTACTTAGTACGGGGGGTCATTCTCTAGTTACAGAAATAAGAAAGACCAGAAAAAGTAAAGCCTAAGAATGATTAAGTACCTGTCCAAAGATACATCATAAACTGACTTTGCACGGTTTCTTCTGTGTGCTCCATAAACAATCGTAATAGCATCAGACAAGATAATTTGTCTGTTGACATAAATCGGAACCTGTATTCAATTCAATTGTGAAAATTCTAGCATCATAGAATGATAGAAATTGCCTTTTTAATAATAGAACTTTCCACAAAAATAGAAGGCTTATGTCAATGCATGGCATGGTTTTGTGGTTGAATTTTGGCCCATTATTTACCAACGGATATGGCATTGAACAGAATGGAATGGTGAAACAGGATTCGTGTAGCCAACCTATATAGTTAGGTCAAGGCTTGGATGATAATGATAATGATTCAATTCAATTGTGACAAACCGTGACTCACGAGCAACCAAGACTTGTCCAACTTAAATTAGTTTATGCTTCCATTACACTAAAACTCAGAATAGCAAGTGTTTGTATACCTTCTACACAAATAAGCACATACCTTCATATGGTTTAACCAAAATGGCCTAGAATTTATTAGTACACACGTTATTTGGAATATTAAGAATTTAAGATAGAATATGCCTTTAACATGCCTGCTGAAAAAGAGATGCCTATAAACAATGCATCAGAATGTGCCTTCTATTTTATCAATGTCCCCAAGAATATTTCTTGCCTCTTCAAATTCCAGGAATCTAAAAAAGAAAAGTTCTCAATGATGTCATTTTTACATCTAAAAAAGTTCTCCAAGGATATTTTATACAGATGTATACAAAAATTCTTGAACACAGAGATGACCAGATTATTTCAAGGGATTTTAAAACATGAAACACGTATCAGAAAAAAAAAAGTTGGTAAAAAGGTCTACCTCCCATCCCAGGCCTAAGGACACAGCTGGACAAGGTACTGGACACAAGGCCATAAAGGCCATTACTAAATGTTGCTTCCAGCCATAGGGGGGTCATGGGAGGGGTAGATTGGATATGGTCCTAACCTTTGGCATTTTTTGCATAAAGCTATACAAGGCTAACACTAAATAATTGTAGTGTCCAACATGATAGAGCACTCATGTAAAAGTGTGCTGGTACCATAGATTTTTCTTTAAAATATTATATTGCAAGGGAGAAGTACATGAAAGGTGACTGCTGGACTTGACATACTCACAAGCGTTGACTGGGCAGGTATGTATGCACTCTGAGGAACCCTGGCCTCTAAGAAACTTGATTAGGATAGTTAAATCTCTGGAGTTTAGGGTTGCATCATATTATATTCCAGGGAATTATTTTAAGGATTCTCTATCCTTTGATTTATCCAGTTTATTTTTCACCATGTTTTTTAAGGAATCAATCTTGGGATTCAATGCCTTCTGTTGTATGTAGTCCAACCCTTTGAATTAATCACCACAACTTATAAGAATCAAGTACAACTACTAACAAAGCATCTTCTAGCTCTTCCAAGATCAATAACATTAATTGCTTCCAGGCAACAGGAAAGAAAAAGCCCTAAAAGCATTACCTTGCATCTTTTGGCCACATTTATGGCATCTGATGGGCGTGCATCCACACTTAGAAAAGCTTTTTCCCCTCGCTGCAGATATAAAAGCCTCATGAGGGCTAAAAATGAGCTTTCATAAACCTAATGTGTTTACCAAAAGGAAAGCAAAAGTATCTGGTACAAGCCAATCATATATGTAAGAGTTGGCCATTAAAAAAAACTCCTAGAAACTAGTTTATCATAAGTTCTATAGTTACTTGCTAAAATATATTCTGGCATGGTAAGTATTAACCACTCTTTCCATAATATGCACCATTTTCACCTGATGTAAAAAAGAAAATCATTATATGGAAAGAGTACAGCTTACTTCCAGTATATGTAATCAAAAGAATTGATTCCAAATGGCTGTTAAAGCTTAAGAAAATCAATTAAGATGTTTCCTTCAATCATATCTACACAGCAAACTGTTTATCACTAATTTTATCATTAGGTGTCTAAATTTGAAGCCAGGAGATTGAAGTTCCAAAGACTCAAAGATTATGTTTCACTTCTAGGTTTCAAAAAGATCAGCTTTGAAATTGCCATTAATCATATCCATGTTTTATTCTGACAAAATTATTATGTGTACTATGCAGCAGAAAAAAAAAAGAATTAAATTTGCAATGTACTGGGAATAAAATTTTTATAAATATGGTTCAGATTTAATGAAAAATAGAAGATGAAAAGGAAATGGGTGATCACAGGTTAGGAGAGAAGAGAAGATTACTCTCTCCTGCTTGGTGGAAGTTCAATTAAGTGAGTCTTACCCCAGCATGTGACATATAAATACTTTAACATCAATATATGAAAGAGAACAGACCAAAGTAACCCTATTCAAACCAGTACAAAGATAAGAATACTCCTAACCACACACCTATTACATCAATATATTCTAAGAATTCTAAACCAACATTAGGCCTCAAGAAGTCATCTTTCTCATCATCATCCAAGTCTTATCCCAACTATATGGGGTTGGCAAGATGAATCCTGTTTTGCCATTCCATTCTGTTTAATGCCATATCCATTGTTAAATTATGGGCACTTAAACAATTTCTTACTACTTCAACCCATGCCCTTTTTGATCTACCCCTAGCTCTTTTAGCCCCTTCAACTTGCAATAAATCACCTCTTCTTACGGTTTCTGTTGATGGTCTTCTATGTACGTGAACAAACCATCTCAATCTACTTTTTCTCATTTCATCACCTATTGGAACTACTCCTAGGTTCTTTCAAATGCACATTAAGAAATTACATGATGCACATCTCTGCAGAGATTATCTAACTACCAATGTTACAGTAATGCATAATAAAAGTAATGCAAATAAAAAATGAAACCAAAGCAGATAATTTTTTGTCATTCCAAAAAAATAAGCATGCACAAGACTTTACTTCTTTTCAATAAAAATTAAAGAATAGATAGACACTTTTTTAGAAGGGAAAGGATGGAGGGAGAATACACAAAGAATAGGACAAACAAAAGAATAACAAACATAAAGCAAACTGAGAAGGAAAAAAATGACTTAAACAAGTGATGAGAGGGTAATAACAAATTACAAATAAACTGATATTTGCTACTTTCTCCATGTTCAAGACTATCACTGATTTCAGTACATGGAGGCACAAAAGTAGGGCCACTAGTCAAAAAAATTGAAGGACACAAAAAGTTTAAGCAAACAATGGGCTTTCTGAGCTTTTTATGAACCATTGCTTATAGGCTATCCAGGTGGAGCCCACCTTGCAAAGCCAAATGCCACCATCGGGGAGCCCTCCCAAACAGGCATTAAAGTATTTTAAGAATTTATTTTTAATATGGACAAGCAACTTTACACATGTTTAGATATGGGTATTCTTTAATGGAAAGACATTTTTTTGGCTGAATGACAGCAAAATCAGGCTTTCTAGGTTTTTCACCAAACATTGCTTAAAAGCAATTTTAAGAATTGCTTGAACTTTTCATAATCAGTTATGTGATAAATTCATGGTGAAGACAAAGAATACCCCATGTAGAAAAGTAAATCATTGCGAAGTTCTTATCTAAAAAACATCTTAGTGTATCAAAGGAAATAAAAGTTATTCATCCTCTATTGAACAAATATGAGAAATAAGTCCCTTTTCTTTGATAGTAAAATAGAAATTTCATTAAAATAAAAAAGAGAATACAAGAGGAAGGTGATAAGCAAAGTTCATCCACCATCACATTATCCACTCTTGGAACATGGGAGGCTATCTTGTTTAAATAAGAGGAAAACTCCCTGAAATAATTATTATGTGATATAATCTCCCAAGGACCTTTCTTTTCCAGGGAGCCTAACAAATAGCATAGTTAAGATTTATTAAGACTGCTTTCACTCGCCACAAGAAGCAGGAAGAATAATGATATGCCTTGAATAATTATAAACATGAACAGACTGGTTCCGTAAGTCATAATGTCATATCCAGGTTTAGGAGAGTGGGAGTCAGAACCTAAAAACCTTGCTTGAATTATAGTCACATTTACAGAACATTTCAACTCAGAATTTTATTATGAAATATTAATGAAAGAGATAAATTATGAAATGACAAAGAAATAAGACCATAAGTTATATAAAGAGACGGCTAATACATACGTAAGGAGATTAGGTCCTTATTTCATAGCCAAGTTTCTCTACAAGATTTCTCACAAACTGGAACTGGTCTGGAGAATCCTGCATGAAGCACAAATTTGATTGCCAATTAGGAAGTTGAATAGAAAGAAAATGCAAATTGACAGTCAAGTAGCAACGGAAGCAAACTGAACAATGAAATCATACCCCATTTTTATCCTCCATGAATGCATCTATTATTTTTTTGACAGCATATTCCCCTGCACTAGTAGACAGAGTTACCAATATAAAAAGACTGTCCAAAATGACAGAGAATACTGGACAACGATGACTAGCAAAAGAAATTAATAAAATGTGAAAGCATCATATACATACCAACAATAATTGGCAATAAGAAGCCTCCATCACAAGAAACTTTTAGGAAAATTGTAGGAACCCTTGACCAATCGACGAAACATCAGCTTTGGACTCGTTTCCTTGAATAGGAAAAGGAAATAATTGACCAGATGACTGCCACTTTGTTTCTATTAGAATGCTTGAGTCAGGGGTATTTTGGTCATTCTAGTGTATCTTATTGAAAGTGAAATGTCTATTGTATCTGAGTTTAAGTTATGTGTCCCATCTTCTATGAGGGACAACACTGTCTTTCTTGTAACTTAAGTTTTATGAATAAAAGTCAAGTGGGTCAGCTAGGAGAGGGTGACTTTCACTTTTCTCTCTTCTAATCTGGCCGAACATTCTTCTCCTTCTTTCTCTTTTCTTTCTTCTTCCTTCTTCTCTGCTTTAACCTAGAATGAACTAGGGTTTATTCACATGGTATTAGAGCTGTAAGGTCGTATCCTTATTTTTTTCTTGTTGCTGTTCTCTTTCTGGGTTCGCTGCCAGCTTTCACAGTCGTCTTCTTCTTTTTCGATTGACCTGAGTGGAGGTTCGATAAGGGGCTGAAAAGGAGCTGTCGTTTTGTGAGTCTGGAGGTGAGAATGCCTCCTGTCGTTGCTGTGGTGATCGTTGAAGTGGTATACTAAACCCTCTATTCAGTATCGAAGAGGGTTGAATGTGGATGGGTATGAACACTACTGTTGTTTGTCCTAGTAAGGGACTATAAATGTTTTCTTGTTGCTTCAAAAGTTGGTTGTGGTGATTCTTGGTGTGACTAATATGCATTTCAATCGTATTCCTCTTCATATGTATGTTGAAAGAAGAGTTGTCAACTGCTGAGGTTCACAACAGCAGTAGATTGGTGGTGGTTGTGTCGTGGTGATTGGTGGTAGTGGTGGTTGGGTCCTAGACCTTGTGTGTAATCAGTTCTGCAGTATGCAACCCAAGTGTTTGATGTGAAGACTGAGTGATTTGTCTTAGTGTGTGATGGTGAATGGTTTTGCAGTGTGCAGCCCAGGTGTTTGATGTGAAGACTGAGTGATTTCAGCCTTAGTGTGTGGTGTGTAATGTGTATTTAAAGCTGGGATTGGTGGTGCTATAAGTGAGATAAGCCGTGTGAAAGAGTGTGTGGTTGTGTTGTATACATGAAAGTGAAATAATGGAGATGGCTTCTTCCGTAGATGGGAATGACAACAAAACCAACATCATGCTTTCTTCAGATTATATAAGTGTTCAAATGACATCCATCAAGTTGAATGGTGAGAACTATGTACCATCGGAAAAATCTGTGGAGGTGTTCTTGAAGGCCAAGAGGAAAGTAAAACATGTGAGGGAGGAGAAACCTTCCTCTTATTCTCCTGGGTTCAGTGATTGGGAACAAGATGATGCACAGATAATGACATGGCTTTGGAACAGCATGGAACCAAAGATTAGTGTGAACTTCATGTTCCTAGATACAACCAAAGAGATCTGGGATCATGCTAAAAAAGTTGTACTCTGGACAAGACAACACAACTAGGGTATATCAGTTGTACCAAGAGTACTTCAATTTGAAGCAAGGAAGTTAAAGCTTAGAGAAATATTATGCAAGTTTGAGGAACATCCGCAATGAGCTAAATGTGTATCACCCTCTAACATCAGATATCCAGATCCAACAAAAGCAACGTGAACAGCTTGATGTGACTAGGTTTATTATGGGCTTGAAGGTTGAGTATGAGCCTGTTAGAGCACAAATATTGGGGGGATCAACTCTCCCTTCACTTGAAGAAGTTTTTGCCCATCTCAAAAGGACATCCATTGAGCCAGTGGAACATTCTTCCTTCTCTGATAGATCTGGTTTGGTAGTGACTAAAGGGAGTGGCCGTGGAAGTAGAAGTGGTGGTGGCAGCAGTGGCCCTCCAAGCAACTGTGGTGGACACATATTTAACCGGGCTAGTGGCCGGACTGGAGGCCGAGAGTCAGGGGGAGGCCGCGGAAGAAGGAGTAATGCTCAGAGAAAATGTACACATTGTGGCTTAGAGGGGCACACAGTTAATTTCTGCTATGATTTGCGTGGTCCACCCAACACTTGGGCCAACCATGCTACATCTAAGAGTAGTAGCACCACTACTGAAAGCCAGCAAACTGTCCCAACCCCCTCCACACCCGCTTGTGCTTCCAGGCAGGAAATGGTGAGTGTACCACGGGCAGTGTATGAACAGTTCCTTCAAACATCTCAACAGAACACAGCTACACTTGCCCATTCAGGTATGGTTTGCTTGGCTTCCAAAGCCTCACCCTGGAACATTGATTCCGAAGCCTCGGACCATATGTCTAGGACTCTTGATGTATTTTCTTCCCTTTCTTGCTCCTCCACATCTCAATCAGTTACTCTTGCTAATGGTTCTACATCTCCTATTTGTGGTGTTGGTGATGTTGATTTTTCATCCATGTCTTTAGCATCTGTTTTATATGTTCCTAAGTTTCCGTTTAATCTTATTATGTCTGTTAGCAGATTAACCAAGTCTCTTGATTGTTATGTAACCTTCTATCCTTCTTCTTGTGTGTTTCAGGATCTCAAGACGGGGAAGAAGATTGGTGGAGGGCATGAAGCAGGTGGTTTGTATTACCTTGATGGTGGTGGCCCCCTAGTGGCTTTTCAGTCGTCTCTTACTCCTCTCCAATGGCACTGCAGACTCGGTCATCCCTCTCTCAAGTCTTTGAAGCTGCTAGTTCATTCTTTGAGTCATCTTTCATCGTTAGATTGTGAGTCATGTCAGTTGGGAAAACATCATCGAGTCTCATTTAGTCCAAGAATTGATAGTCGTGTCTCTAGTCCCTTTGCTTTAGTTCATTCTGATGTATGGGGTCCAGATAAAGTTGTCATACAATGGGTTTAAGTACTTTGCAATCTTTGTTGATGACTTTTTAAGGATGACATGGATCTACCTTATGAAAAATCGTAATGAATTGTTCTCTATTTTTCAGAAATTTCATGTTGAAATATGCACTCAATTTGGTGTTCATTTGAAAATACTTCGCTCTGATAATGCCAAAGAATACATCTCCTCACCATTTTAGCAATACCTAGAACATCATGGAATAATTCATCAAACTACTTGTGCCTACACCCCGCAACAAAACGGTGTAGCTGAATAGAAAAATAGTCATCTTCTTGAAACTGCTCGGTCCTTGATGATCAATATGCATGTCCCAAAGCATTTTTGGAGTGATGTTGTTCTTACATCCTGTTTTTTGATAAATCGGATGCCCATGTCAATCCTTGGAAGTCAATCCCCTTTCTCTGTGTTGTTTCCCACTTTGTCTCCCTTTCTTCTCACCTCAAGAGTCTTTGGTTGTGTTTGTTTTGTTCAACACTTGGGGTCTGGAGTAGACAACTTAAATGCTCGAGCTACGAAGTGTATTTTTCTTAGCTACCCGATGACTCAGAAAGGGTATAAGTGTTATAACCCAAAATTTTATAAATCATTTGTGTGCTCTGATGTCACCTTCTTTGAATCAGTTCCATTTTTCTTAGATGCCAGGGTCTCTTCTTCTCCCTCTGTGGTTCCTCTTCCTGTACCAGTTATGAACCCTCTTCCCGTAGCTCCCATTCCTACTGCAGATGCACATCATATGCCTGTTACTACAGAGAGGCCACCAATTACTCAAGTGTATACCCACAAAAGTGCTTTGGCCCCTCCACTTCAGCACCTGTCGGCAGATCCTACTACTACTCCTTCTCCCTCAAATCTTGATCGTACTTGTACTTCTCATCCCATTTCAGACTATGTTTCCACTGCTCACCTTTCTGCTTCTCATTGCAAGTTTATATCATTACTCTCATCGGTTCCCATTCCCAAGAGTGTACAAGAAGCTCTTACCTCCCTAGGGTGGAGGCAAGCCATGGAAGAATAATTCTCTGCTCTACAACATAATCACACATGGGAACTCACCACCCTTCCTCCTGGTAAGCACACTATTGGGTGTAAATGGGTCTATACAGTGAAGCATCTTCCTAATGGCAGTGTGGAACGATTGAAAACACGGTTGGTGGTCAAGGGCTATTCTCAGTTATATGGTGTGGACTATATGGAGACATTCTCTCCTGTGGCTAAAATTGGTTTAGTTTGGTTGTTGATCTCATTGGCTACTATGTATGATTGGCCTCTCCTACAACTTGACATAAAAAATGCCTTTCTACATGGTGATCTTGTTAAGGAGGTGTATATGGAGCAACCACCAGGGTTTGTTGCTCGAGGGGGGGGGGGGGCTGGTAAGGTGTGCAGGCTCAAAAAGGCAATCTATGGACTGAAACAATCTCCTTGTGCATGGTTCGGCAGGTTCAGTGAAGTGGTGAAGGCCTTTGGGATGAAACAGTGTCAGGTTGATCATTCTGTGCTCAACTATAACTCAAAAGATGGAAAAATCTTGGTAGTCGTGTATGTGGATGATATTGTCATAACTGGAAGTGACAGCAATGGAATTGACAGACTGAAAAAATTCTTACAGGATCACTTCAATACGAAAGATCTAGGGAAGCTAAAGTACTTCTTAGGAATAGAAGTTGCGAGGTCAAAACAGGGGATCAACCTATGTCAGAGGAAATACGTTCTTGACCTACTTGAAGAAACTGGGTTGTTAGGTGCTAAACCAGCAGAGACTCCTATGGAACTCAATGCCAAGCTAAGTGTGGATGCAGGTGAAGAGTTTGATGATCTTGGAAGATACAAAAGATTGGTGGGAAAGTTGAACTATTTGACCATTACCCGACCAGATATATCATTTGCTGTGAGTGTGGTGAGTCAGTTTATGCAACATCCCCGAGTTTCTCACTGGGAAGCTGTTATGAGAATTGTTAGGTACCTAAAGGGTGCTCCAGGTCATGGTTTGTTATACCAAAAGGGAGGAACTCTTGAGATAGTAGGGTACACAAATGCTAATTGGGCTGGCTCTATATCAAACAAGAGGTCAACCACAGGGTATTGTACCTTCCTGGGTGGCAAT